>NW_026543026.1:0-69074 GCF_028750875.1 Macrosteles quadrilineatus | reverse complement strand
CTTGTACACAATTGTACAACCTTGTACACACTTGTACAATCTTGTACACAATTGTACAACCTCGTACACACTTGTACAACCTTGTACACACTTGTACAACCTTGTACATACTTGTACAACCTTGTACACACTTGTACAACCTTGTACACACTTGTACAACCTTTTACACACTTGTACAGCCTTGTACACAATTGTACAACCTTGTACACACTTGTACAGCCTTGTACACAATTGTACAACCTTGTACACACTTGTACAACCTTGTACACACTTGTACAACCTTGTACACAATTGTAGAGCCTTGTACACACTTGTACAACCTTGTACACACTTGTACAGCCTTGTACAAAATTGTACAACCTTGTACACACTTGTACAGCCTTGTACACAATTGTACAACCTTGTACACACTTGTACAAACTTGTACACCCTTGTACAAACTTTTACACATCGTACACACTTGTACAGCCCTTGTACAAACTTGTACATCCTTGTACACACTTGTACAACCTTGTACACACTTTTACATCCTTGTACACAATTGTACACCCTTGTACACACTTGTACAACCTTGTACACACTTGTACAACCTTGAACACACTTGTACAGCCTTGTACACAATTGTACAACCTTGTACACACTTGTACAACCTTGTACACACTTGTACAACCTTGTACACAATTGTACAGCCTTGTACACACTTGTACAACCTTGTACACACTTGTACAGCCTTGTACACACTTGTACAACCTTGTACACACTTGTACAACCTTGTAAAAACTTGTACACCCTTGTACACACTTGTACAACCTTGTACAACCTTGTACACACTTGTACAGCCTTGTACAACCTTGTACAACCTTGTACACACTTGTACAGCCTTGTAAAAACTTGTACACCCTTGTACACACATGTACAACCTTGTACACAACTTGTACAACCTTGTACACACTTGTACAACCTTGTAAAACTTGTACACATTTGTACACACTTGTACACCCTTGTACACACTTGTACAACCTTGTACAAACTTATACAATCTTGTACACACTTGTACAACCCAGTACACACTTGTACAATCTTGTACAAACTTGTACTCCCTTGTACAAACTTGTACATCCTTGTACACACTTGTACAACCTTGTACAAACTTGTACAAACTTGTACAAACTTGTACATCCTTGTACACGATTGTACACCCTTGTACACACTTGTACAACCTTGTACACACTTGTACAACCTGACACACAATTGTACAACCTTGTACACACTTGTACAACCTTGTACACACTTGTACAACCTTGTACACACTTGTACAGCCTTGTACACAATTGTACAACCTTGTACACACTTGTACAACCTTGTACACACTTGTACAACCTTGTACACAATTGTACAGCCTTGTACACAATTGTACAACCTTGTACACACTTGTACAGCCTTGTACACACTTGTACAGCCTTGTACAAAATTGTACAGCCTTGTACACAATTGTACAACCTTGTACACACTTGTACAACCTTGTACACCCTTGTACAAACTTTTACACATCGTACACACTTGTACACCCTTGTACAAACTTGTACATCCTTGTACACACTTGTACAACCTTGTACACACTTGTACAACCTTGTACACACTTGTACATCCTTGTACACAATTGTACAACCTTGTACACAGTTGTACAGCCTTGTACACAATTGTACAACCTTGTACACACTTGTACAACCTTGTACACAGTTGTACAGCCTTGTACACAATTGTACAACCTTGTACACACTTGTACAACCTTGTACACCCTTGTACACACTTTTACTTATCGTACACACTTGTACACCCTTGTACAAACTTGTACATCCTTGTACACACTTGTACAAACTTGTACATCCTTGTACACGATTTTACACCCTTGTACACACTTGTACAACCTTGTAAAAACTTGTACAACCTTGTACACACTTGTACACCCTTGTACACACTTGTACAACCTTGTACACACTTGTACAACCTTGTACACACTTGTACAACCTTGTACACACTTGTACAACCTTGTACACACTTGTACAACCTTGTACACACTTGTACAACCTTGTACACACTTGTACAACCTTGTACACAATTGTACAACCTTGTACACACTTGTACAAACTTGTACACCCTTGTACAAACTTTTACACATCGTTCACACTTGTACAGCCCTTGTACAAACTTGTACATCCTTGTACACACTTGTACAACCTTGTACACACTTGAACATCCTTGTACACAATTGTACACCCTTGTACACACTTGTACAACCTTGTACACACTTGTACAACCTTGAACACACTTGTACAGCCTTGTACACAATTGTACAACCTTGTACACACTTGTACAACCTTGTACACACTTGTACAACCTTGTACACAATTGTACAGCCTTGTACACACTTGTACAACCTTGTACACACTTGTACAGCCTTGTACACAATTGTACAACCTTGTACACATTTGTACAACCTTGTACACACTTGTACAACCTTGTACACAATTGTACAGCCTTGTACACACTTGTACAACCTTGTACACACTTGTACAACCTTGTAAAAACTTGTACACCCTTGTACACACTTGTACAACCTTGTACAACCTTGTACACACTTGTACAGCCTTGTACAACCTTGTACAACCTTGTACACACTTGTACAGCCTTGTAAAAACTTGTACACCCTTGTACACACATGTACAACATTGTACACAACTTGTACAACCTTGTACACACTTGTACAACCTTGTAAAACTTGTACACATTTGTACACACTTGTACACCCTTGTACACACTTGTAAAACCTTGTACAAACTTATACAATCTTGTACACACTTGTACAACCCAGTACACACTTGTACAATCTTGTACAAACTTGTACTCCCTTGTACAAACTTGTACATCCTTGTACACACTTGTACAACCTTGTACAAACTTGTACAAACTTGTACAAACTTGTACATCCTTGTACACGATTGTACACCCTTGTACACACTTGTACAACCTTGTACACACTTGTACAACCTGACACACAATTGTACAACCTTGTACACACTTGTACAACCTTGTACACACTTGTACAACCTTGTACACACTTGTACAGCCTTGTACACAATTGTACAACCTTGTACACACTTGTACAACCTTGTACACACTTGTACAACCTTGTACACAATTGTACAGCCTTGTACACAATTGTACAACCTTGTACACACTTGTACAGCCTTGTACACACTTGTACAGCCTTGTACAAAATTGTACAGCCTTGTACACAATTGTACAACCTTGTACACACTTGTACAACCTTGTACACCCTTGTACAAACTTGTACACACTTGTACAGCCTTGTACACACTTGTACAGCCTTGTACACACTTGTACACACTTTTATTTATCGTACACACTTGTACACCCTTGTACAAACTTGTACATCCTTGTACACACTTGTACAACCTTGTACAAACTTGTACAAACTTGTACATCCTTGTACACGATTTTACACCCTTGTACACACTTGTACAACCTTGTAAAAACTTGTACAACCTTGTACACACTTGTACACCCTTGTACACACTTTTACAACCTTGTACACACTTGTACAACCTTGTACACACTTGTACAACCTTGTACACACTTGTACAACTTGTACACACTTGTACAACCTTGTACACACTTGTACAACCTTGTACACACTTGTACAACCTTGTACACACTTGTACAACCTTGTACACACTTGTACAACCTTGTACACACTTGTACAACCTTGTACACACTTGTACAACCTTGTACACACTTGTACAACCTTGTACACACTTGTACAACCATGTAAAAACTTGTACAACCTTGTACACACTTGTACACCCTTGTACACACTTGTACAAGCTTGTACACACTTGTACAACCTTGTACACACTTGTACACCCTTGTACACACTTGTACAACCTTGTACAAACCTGTACACCCTTGTACACACTTGTACAAGCTTGTACACACTTGTACAAGCTTGTACACACTTGTACACCTTTGTTCAAACTTGTGCACCCTTGTACACTTTTGTACACCCTTGTACACATTTGTACAACCTTGTACAAACTTGTACACACTTGTACAAACTTGTACACACTTGTACAACCTTGTTCAAACTTTTACAACCTTGTACACACTTGTACAAGCTTGTACACACTTGTACAAGTTGTACACACTTGTACAACCTTGTACACACTTGTACAACCTTGTACACACTTGTACAACCTTGTACACACTTGTACAACCTTGTACACAATTGTAAAACCTTGTACACACTTGTACAACCTTGTACAAACTTGTACACACTTGTACAAACTTTTACATCCTTGTACACATTTGTACACCCTTGTACACACTTGTACAACCTTGTACAACCTTGTACAAACCTGTACACCCTTGTACACACTTGTACAAGCTTGTACACGATTGTACACCCTTGTACACACTTGTGCACCCTTGTACAAACTTGTACATCCTTGTACACACTTGTAAAACCTTGTACAAACTTGTACAAACTTGTACAAACTTGTACAAACTTGTACATCCTTGTACACGATAGTACAACCTTGTACACACTTGTACAACCTTGTACACACTTGTACAACCTGATACACAATTGTACAACCTTGTACACACTTGTACAACCTTGTACACACTTGTACAACCTTGTACACACTTGTACAACCTTGTAAACACTTGTACAACCTTGTACACACTTGTACAACCTTGTAAACACTTGTACAACCTTGTACACACTTGTACAGCCTTGTACACAATTGTACAACCTTGTACACACTTGTACAACCTTGTACACACTTGTACAACCTTGTACACAATTGTACAGCCTTGTACACACTTGTACAACCTTGTACACACTTGTACAGCCTTGTACAAAATTGTAAAACCTTGTACACACTTGTACAGCCTTGTACACAATTGTACAACCTTGTACACACTTGAACAACCTTGTACACCCTTGTACAAACTTTTACACATCGTACACACTTGTACATCCTTGTACAAACTTGTACATCCTTGTACACACTTGTACAACCTTGTACACACTTGTACAATCTTGTACACACTTGTACAGCCTTGTACACAATTGTACAACCTTGTACACACTTGTACAGCCTTGTACACAATTGTACAACCTTGTACACACTTGTACAACCTTGTACACCCTTGTACACACTTTTACTTATCGTACACACTTGTACACCCTTGTACAAACTTGTACATCCTTGTACACACTTGTACAACCTTGTACAAACTTGTACAAACTTGTACATCCTTGTACACGATTTTACCGCCTTGTACACACTTGTACAACCTTGTGAAAACTTGTACAACCTTGTACACACTTGTACACCCTTGTACACACTTGTACAAGCTTGTACACACTTGTACAACCTTGTACACACTTGTACACCCTTGTACACACATGTATAACCTTGTACACAACTTGTACAACCTTGTACACACTTGTACAACCTTGTAAAACTTGTACACCCTTGTACAAACTTGTACACCCCTGTACACACTTGTACACATTTGTACACACTTGTACACCCTTGTACACACTTGTACAACCTTGTACAAACTTATACAATCTTGTACACACTTGTACAACCCAGTACACAACTTGTACAACCTTGTACACACTTGTACAACCTTGTAAAACTTGTACACCCTTGTACAAACTTGTACACCCCTGTACACACTTGTACACATTTGTACACACTTGTACACCCTTGTACACACTTGTACAACCTTGTACAAACTTATACAATCTTGTACACACTTGTACAACCCAGTACACACTTGTACAATCTTGTACAAACTTGTACATCCTTGTACACGATTGTACACCCTTGTACACACTTGTACAACCTTGTACACACTTGTACAACCTTGTACACAATTGTACAACCTTGTACACACTTGTACAACCTTGTACACACTTGCACAACTTTGTACACACTTGTACAGTCTTGTACACAATTGTACAACCTTGTACACACTTGTACAACCTTGTACACACTTATACAACCTTGTACACAATTGTACAGCCTTGTACACACTTGTACAACCTTGTACACACTTGTACAGCCTTGTACACAATTGTACAACCTTGTACACACTTGTACAACCTTGTACACACTTGTACAACCTTGTACACAATTGTACAGCCTTGTACACACTTGTACAACCTTGTACACACTTGTACAACCTTGTTAAAACTTGTACACCCTTGTACACACTTGTACAACCTTGTACAACCTTGTACACACTTGTACAGCCTTGTACACAATTGTACAACCTTGTACACACTTGTACAACCTTGTACACAATTGTACAACCTCGTACACACTTGTACAACCTTGTACACACTTGTACAACCTTGTACATACTTGTACAACCTTGTACACACTTGTACAACCTTGTACACACTTGTACAACCTTTTACACACTTGTACAGCCTTGTACACAATTGTACAACCTTGTACACACTTGTACAGCCTTGTACACAATTGTACAACCTTGTACACACTTGTACAACCTTGTACACACTTGTACAACCTTGTACACAATTGTAGAGCCTTGTACACACTTGTACAACCTTGTACACACTTGTACAGCCTTGTACAAAATTGTACAACCTTGTACACACTTGTACAGCCTTGTACACAATTGTACAACCTTGTACACACTTGTACAAACTTGTACACCCTTGTACAAACTTTTACACATCGTACACACTTGTACAGCCCTTGTACAAACTTGTACATCCTTGTACACACTTGTACAACCTTGTACACACTTTTACATCCTTGTACACAATTGTACACCCTTGTACACACTTGTACAACCTTGTACACACTTGTACAACCTTGAACACACTTGTACAGCCTTGTACACAATTGTACAACCTTGTACACACTTGTACAACCTTGTACACACTTGTACAACCTTGTACACAATTGTACAGCCTTGTACACACTTGTACAACCTTGTACACACTTGTACAGCCTTGTACACAATTGTACAACCTTGTACACACTTGTACAACCTTGTACACACTTGTACAACTTTGTACACAATTGTACAGCCTTGTACACACTTGTAAAACCTTGTACACACTTGTACAACCTTGTAAAAACTTGTACACCCTTGTACACACTTGTACAACTTGTACAACCTTGTACACACTTGTACAGCCTTGTACAACCTTGTACAACCTTGTACACACTTGTACAGCCTTGTTAAAACTTGTACACCCTTGTACACACATGTACAACCTTGTACACAACTTGTACAACCTTGTACACACTTGTACAACCTTGTAAAACTTGTACACATTTGTACACACTTGTACACCCTTGTACACACTTGTACAACCTTGTACAAACTTATACAATCTTGTACACACTTGTACAACCCAGTACACACTTGTACAATCTTGTACAAACTTGTACTCCCTTGTACAAACTTGTACATCCTTGTACACACTTGTACAACCTTGTACAAACTTGTACAAACTTGTAAAAACTTGTACATCCTTGTACACGATTGTACACCCTTGTACACACTTGTACAACCTTGTACACACTTGTACAACCTGACACACAATTGTACAACCTTGTACACACTTGTACAACCTTGTACACACTTGTACAACCTTGTACACACTTGTCCAACCTTGTACACATTTGTACAACCTTGTACACACTTGTACAACCTTGTACACACTTGTACAACCTTGTACACACTTGTACAGCCTTGTACACAATTGTACAACCTTGTACACACTTGTACAACCTTGTACACACTTGTACAACCTTGTACACAATTGTACAGCCTTGTACACAATTGTACAACCTTGTACACACTTGTACAGCCTTGTACACACTTGTACAGCCTTGTACACACTTGTACAGCCTTGTACACACTTGTACAGCCTTGTACAAAATTGTACAGCCTTGTACACAATTGTACAACCTTGTACACACTTGTACAACCTTGTACACCCTTGTACAAACTTTTACACATCGTACACACTTGTACACCCTTGTACAAACTTGTACATCCTTGTACAAACTTGTACAAACTTGTACATCCTTGTACACGATTTTTCACCCTTGTACACACTTGTACAACCTTGTACACACTTGTACAACCTTGTACACACTTGTACAACCTTGTACACAATTGTACAACCTTGTACACACTTGTACAACCTTATACACACTTGTACAAACTTGTACACACTTGTACAACCTTGTACACACTTGTACAACCTTGTACACACTTGTACAACCTTGTACACACTTGTACAACCTTGTACACACTTGTACAACCTTGTACACTCTTGTACAACCTTGTACACACTTGTACAACCTTGTACACACTTGTACAACCTTGTACACACTTGTACAACCATGTAAAAACTTGTACAACCTTGTACACACTTGTACACCCTTGTACACACTTGTACAAGCTTGTACACACTTGTACAACCTTGTACACACTTGTACACCCTTGTACACACTTGTACAACCTTGTACAAACCTGTACACCCTTGTACACACTTGTACATGCTTGTACACACTTGTACAAGCTTGTATACACTTGTACACCTTTGTTCAAATTTGTGAACCCTTGTACACTTTTGTACACCCTTGTACACATTTGTACAACCTTGTACAAACTTGTACACACTTGTACAAACTTGTACACACTTGTACAACCTTGTACAAACTTGTACAACCTTGTACACACTTGTACAACGTTGTACACACTTGTACAAGTTGTACACACTTGTACAACCTTGTACACACTTGTACAACCTTGTACACACTTGTACAACCTTGTACACAATTGTAAAACCTTGTACACACTTGTACAACCTTGTACAAACTTGTACACACTTGTACAAACTTTTACATCCTTGTACACATTTGTACACCCTTGTACACACTTGTACAACCTTGTACAACCTTGTACACACCTGTACACCCTTGTACACACTTGTACAAGCTTGTACACGATTGTACACCCTTGTACACACTTGTGCACCCTTGTACAAACTTGTACATCCTTGTACACACTTGTACAACCTTGTACAAACTTGTACAAACTTGTACATCCTTGTACACGATTGTACACCCTTGTACACACTTGTACAACCTTGTACACACTTGTACAACCTGATACACAATTGTACAACCTTGTACACACTTGTACAACCTTGTACACACTTGTACAAGCTTGTACACGATTGTACACCCTTGTACACACTTGTACAACCTTGTACACACTTGTACAGCCTTGTACAAAATTGTACAACCTTGTACACACTTGTACAGCCTTGTACACAATTGTACAACCTTGTACACACTTGTACAACCTTGTACACCCTTGTACAAACTTTTACACATCGTACACACTTGTACACTCTTGTACAAACTTGTACATCCTTGTACACACTTGTACAACCTTGTACACACTTGTACAATCTTGTACACACTTGTACAATCTTGTACACACTTGTACAGCCTTGTACACAATTGTACAACCTTGTACAGCCTTGTACACAATTGTACAACCTTGTACACACTTGTACAACCTTGTACACCCTTGTACACACTTTTACTTATCGTACACACTTGTACACCCTTGTACAAACTTGTACATCCTTGTACACACTTGTACAACCTTGTACAAACTTGTACAAACTTGTACATCCTTGTACACGATTTTACACCCTTGTACACACTTGTACAACCCTGTAAAAACTTGTACAACCTTGTACACACTTGTACACCCTTGTACACACTTGTACACCCTTGTACACACTTGTACAAGCTTGTACACACTTGTACAACCTTGTACACACTTGTACACACTTGTACACCCTTGTACACACATGTACAACCTTGTACACAACTTGTACAACCTTGTACACACTTGTACAACCTTGTAAAACTTGTACACCCTTGTACAAACTTGTACACCCCTGTACACACTTGTACACATTTGTACACACTTGTACACCCTTGTACACACTTGTACAACCTTGTACAAACTTATACAATCTTGTACACACTTGTACAACCCAGTACACAACTTGTACAACCTTGTACACACTTGTACAACCTTGTAAAACTTGTACACCCTTGTACAAACTTGTACACCCCTGTACACACTTGTACACATTTGTACACACTTGTACACCCTTGTACACACTTGTACAACCTTGTACAAACTTATACAATCTTGTACACACTTGTACAACCCAGTACACACTTGTAAAATCTTGTACAAACTTGTACATCATTGTACACGATTGTACACCCTTGTACACACTTGTACAACCTTGTACACACTTGTACAACCTTGTACACAATTGTACAACCTTGTACACACTTGTACAACCTTGTACACACTTGCACAACTTTGTACACACTTGTACAGTCTTGTACACAATTGTACAACCTTGTACACACTTGTACAACCTTGTACACACTTGTACAACCTTGTACACAATTGTACAGCCTTGTACACACTTGTACAACCTTGTACACACTTGTACAGCCTTGTACACAATTGTACAACCTTGTACATACTTGTACAACCTTGTACACACTTGTACAACCTTGTACACAATTGTACAGCCTTGTACACACTTGTACAACCTTGTACACACTTGTACAACCTTGTAAAAACTTGTACACCCTTGTACACACTTGTACAACCTTGTACAACCTTTTACACACTTGTACAGCCTTGTACACAATTGTACAACCTTGTACACACTTGTACAACCTTGTACAACCTTGTACAAACCTGTACACCCTTGTACACACTTGTACAACCTTGTACACACTTGTACAGCCTTGTACAAAATTGTACAACCTTGTACACACTTGTACAGCCTTGTACACAATTGTACAACCTTGTACACACTTGTACAACCTTGTACACCCTTGTACAAACTTTTACACATCGTACACACTTGTACACCCTTGTACAAACTTGTACATCCTTGTACACACTTGTACAACCTTGTACACACTTGTACAATCTTGTACACATTTGTACAATCTTGTACACACTTGTACAGCCTTGTACACAATTGTACAACCTTGTACACACTTGTACAGCCTTGTACACAATTGTACAACCTTGTACACACTTGTACAACCTTGTACACCCTTGTACACACTTTTACTTATCGTACACACTTGTACACCCTTGTACAAACTTGTACATCCTTGTACACACTTGTACAACCTTGTACAAACTTGTACAAACTTGTACATCCTTGTACACGATTTTACACCCTTGTACACACTTGTACAACCTTGTAAAAACTTGTACAACCTTGTACACACTTGTACACCCTTGTACACACTTGTACAAGCTTGTACACACTTGTACAACCTTGTACACACTTGTACACCCTTGTACACACATGTACAACCTTGTACACAACTTGTACAACCTTGTACACACTTGTACAACCTTGTAAAACTTGTACACCCTTTTACAAACTTGTACACCCCTGTACACACTTGTACACATTTGTACACACTTGTACACCCTTGTACACACTTGTACAAACTTATACAATCTTGTACACACTTGTACAACCCAGTACACAACTTGTACAACCTTGTACACACTTGTACAACCTTGTAAAACTTGTACACCCTTGTACAAACTTGTACACCCCTGTACACACTTGTACACATTTGTACACACTTGTACACCCTTGTACACACTTGTACAACCTTGTACAAACTTATACAATCTTGTACACACTTGTACAACCCAGTACACACTTGTAAAATCTTGTACAAACTTGTACATCATTGTACACGATTGTACACCCTTGTACACACTTGTACAACCTTGTACACACTTGTACAACCTTGTACACAATTGTACAACCTTGTACACACTTGTACAACCTTGTACACACTTGCACAACTTTGTACACACTTGTACAGTCTTGTACACAATTGTACAACCTTGTACACACTTGTACAACCTTGTACACACTTGTACAACCTTGTACACAATTGTACAGCCTTGTACACACTTGTACAACCTTGTACACACTTGTACAGCCTTGTACACAATTGTACAACCTTGTACACACTTGTACAACCTTGTACGCACTTGTACAACCTTGTACACAATTGTACAGCCTTGTACACACTTGTACAACCTTGTACACACTTGTACAACCTTGTAAAAACTTGTACACCCTTGTACACACTTGTACAACCTTGTACAACCTTGTACAAACTTGTACATCCTTGTACACGATTTTTCACCCTTGTACACACTTGTACAACCTTGTACAAACTTGTACATCCTTGTACACACTTGTATAACCTTGTACAAACTTGTACAAACTTGTACATCCTTGTACACGATTTTTCACCCTTGTACACACTTGTACAACCTTGTACACACTTGTACACCCTTGTACACACTTGTACAACCTTGTACACACTTGTACAACCTTGTACACACTTGTACAACCTTGTACACACTTGTACAACCTTGTACACACTTGTACAACCTTGTACACACTTGTACAACCTTGTACACACTTGTACAACCTTGTACACACTTGTACAACCTTGTACACACTTGTACAACCTTGTACACACTTGTACAACCTTGTACACACTTGTACAACCTTGTACACACTTGTACAACCTTGTACACACTTGTACAACCTTGTACACACTTGTACAACCTTGTACACACTTGTACAACCTTGTACACACTTGTACAACCATGTAAAAACTTGTACAACCTTGTACACACTTGTACACCCTTGTACACACTTGTACAAGCTTGTACACACTTGTACAACCTTGTACACACTTGTACACCCTTGTACATACTTGTACAACCTTGTACAAACCTGTACACCTTTGTACACACTTGTACATGCTTGTACACACTTGTACAAGCTTGTATACACTTGTACACCTTTGTTCAAATTTGTGAACCCTTGTACACTTTTGTACACCCTTGTACACATTTGTACAACCTTGTACAAACTTGTACACACTTGTACAAACTTGTAAACACTTGTACAACCTTGTACAAACTTGTACAACCTTGTACACACTTGTACAACGTTGTACACACTTGTACAAGTTGTACACACTTGTACAACCTTGTACACACTTGTACAGACTTGTACACACTTGTACAACCTTGTACACAATTGTAAAACCTTGTACACACTTGTACAACCTTGTACAAACTTGTACACACTTGTACAAACTTTTACATCCTTGTACACATTTGTACACCCTTGTACACACTTGTACAACCTTGTACAACCTTGTACAAACCTGTACACCCTTGTACACACTTGTACAAGCTTGTACACGATTGTACACCCTTGTACACACTTGTGCACCCTTGTACAAACTTGTACATCCTTGTACACACTTGTACAACCTTGTACAAACTTGTACAAACTTGTACAAACTTGTACATCCTTGTACACGATTGAACACCCTTGTACACACTTGTACAACCTTGTACACACTTGTACAACCTGATACACAATTGTACAACCTTGTACACACTTGTACAACCTTGTACACACTTGTACAACCTTGTACACACTTGTACAACCTTGTACACACTTGTACAACCTTGTACACACTTGTACAACCTTGTACACACTTGTACAACCTGATACACAATTGTACAACCTTGTACACACTTGTACAACCTTGTACACACTTGTACAACCTTGTACACACTTGTACAACCTTGTACACACTTGTACAACCTTGTACACACTTGTACAGCCTTGTACACAATTGTACAACCTTGTACACACTTGTACAACCTTGTACACACTTTTACAACCTTGTACACAATTGTACAGCCTTGTACACACTTGTACAACCTTGTACACACTTGTACAGCCTTGTACAAAATTGTACAACCTTGTACACACTTGTACAGCCTTGTACACAATTGTACAACCTTGTACACACTTGTACAACCTTGTACACCCTTGTACAAACTTTTACACATCGTACACACTTGTACACCCTTGTACAAACTTGTACATCCTTGTACACACTTGTACAACCTTGTACACACTTGTACAATCTTGTACACACTTGTACAATCTTGTACACACTTGTACAGCCTTGTACACAATTGTACAACCTTGTACACACTTGTACAGCCTTGTACACAATTGTACAACCTTGTACACACTTGTACAACCTTGTACACCCTTGTACACACTTTTACTTATCGTACACACTTGTACACCCTTGTACAAACTTGTACATCCTTGTACACACTTGTACAACCTTGTACAAACTTGTACAAACTTGTACATCCTTGTACACGATTTTACACCCTTGTACACACTTGTACAACCTTGTAAAAACTTGTACAACCTTGTACACACTTGTACACCCTTGTACACACTTGTACAAGCTTGTACACACTTGTACAACCTTGTACACACTTGTACACACTTGTACACCCTTGTACACACATGTACAACCTTGTACACAACTTGTACAACCTTGTACACACTTTTACAACCTTGTAAAACTTGTACACCCTTGTACAAACTTGTACACCCCTGTACACACTTGTACACATTTGTACACACTTGTACACCCTTGTACACACTTGTACAACCTTGTACAAACTTATACAATCTTGTACACACTTGTACAACCCAGTACACAACTTGTACAACCTTGTACACACTTGTACAACCTTGTAAAACTTGTACACCCTTGTACAAACTTGTACACCCCTGTACACACTTGTACACATTTGTACACACTTGTACACCCTTGTACACACTTGTACAACCTTGTACAAACTTATACAATCTTGTACACACTTGTACAACCCAGTACACACTTGTAAAATCTTGTACAAACTTGTACATCATTGTACACGATTGTACACCCTTGTACACACTTGTACAACCTTGTACACACTTGTACAACCTTGTACACAATTGTACAACCTTGTACACACTTGTACAACCTTGTACACACTTGCACAACTTTGTACACACTTGTACAGTCTTGTACACAATTGTACAACCTTGTACACACTTGTACAACCTTGTACACACTTGTACAACCTTGTACACAATTGTACAGCCTTGTACACACTTGTACAACCTTGTACACACTTGTACAGCCTTGTACACAATTGTACAACCTTGTACACACTTGTACAACCTTGTACACACTTGTACAACCTTGTACACAATTGTACAGCCTTGTACACACTTGTACAACCTTGTACACACTTGTACAACCTTGTAAAAACTTGTACACCCTTGTACACACTTGTACAACCTTGTACAACCTTGTACACACTTGTACAGCCTTGTACACAATTGTACAACCTTGTACACACTTGTACAACCTTGTACAACCTTGTACAAACCTGTACACCCTTGTACACACTTGTACAAGCTTGTACACGATTGTACACCCTTGTACACACTTGTGCACCCTTGTACAAACTTGTACATCCTTGTACACACTTGTACAACCTTGTACAAACTTGTACAAACTTGTACAAACTTGTACATCCTTGTACACTATTGTACACCCTTGTACACACTTGTACAACCTTGTACACACTTGTACAACCTGATACACAATTGTACAACCTTGTACACACTTGTACAACCTTGTACACACTTGTACAACCTTGTACACACTTGTACAACCTTGTACACACTTGTACAACCTTGTACACACTTGTACAGCCTTGTATACAATTGTACAACCTTGTACACACTTGTACAGCCTTGTACACAATTGTACAACCTTGTACAGCCTTGTACACAATTGTACAACCTTGTACACACTTGTACAACCTTGTACACCCTTGTACACACTTTTACTTATCGTACACACTTGTACAACCTTGTACACACTTGCACAACTTTGTACACACTTGTACAGTCTTGTACACAATTGTACAACCTTGTACACACTTGTACAACCTTGTACACACTTGTACAACCTTGTACACAATTGTACAGCCTTGTACACACTTGTACAACCTTGTACACACTTGTACAGCCTTGTACACAATTGTACAACCTTGTACACACTTGTACAACCTTGTACACACTTGTACAACCTTGTACACAATTGTACAGCCTTGTACACACTTGTACAACCTTGTACACACTTGTACAACCTTGTAAAAACTTGTACACCCTTGTACACACTTGTACAACCTTGTACAACCTTGTACACACTTGTACAGCCTTGTACACAATTGTACAACCTTGTACACACTTGTACAACCTTGTACAACCTTGTACAAACCTGTACACCCTTGTACACACTTGTACAAGCTTGTACACGATTGTACACCCTTGTACACACTTGTGCACCCTTGTACAAACTTGTACATCCTTGTACACACTTGTACAACCTTGTACAAACTTGTACAAACTTGTACAAACTTGTACATCCTTGTACACACTTGTACAACCTTGTAAAACTTGTACACCCTTGTACAAACTTGTACACCCCTGTACACACTTGTACACATTTGTACACACTTGTACACCCTTGTACACACTTGTACAACCTTGTACAAACTTATACAATCTTGTACACACTTGTACAACCCAGTACACAACTTGTACAACCTTGTACACACTTGTACAACCTTGTAAAACTTGTACACCCTTGTACAAACTTGTACACCCCTGTACACACTTGTACACATTTGTACACACTTGTACACCCTTGTACACACTTGTACAACCTTGTACAAACTTATACAATCTTGTACACACTTGTACAACCCAGTACACACTTGTAAAATCTTGTACAAACTTGTACATCATTGTACACGATTGTACACCCTTGTACAAACTTTTACACATCGTACACACTTGTACACCCTTGTACAAACTTGTACAACCTTGTACACAATTGTACAACCTTGTACACACTTGTACAACCTTGTACACCCTTGTACACACTTTTACTTATCGTACACACTTGTACACCCTTGTACAAACTTGTACATCCTTGTACACACTTGTACAACCTTGTACAAACTTGTACAAACTTGTACATCCTTGTACACGATTTTACACCCTTGTACACACTTGTACAACCTTGTAAAAACTTGTACAACCTTGTACACACTTGTACACCCTTGTACACACTTGTACAAGCTTGTACACACTTGTACAACCTTGTACACACTTGTACACCCTTGTACACACATGTACAACCTTGTACACAACTTGTACAACCTTGTACACACTTGTACAACCTTGTAAAACTTGTACACCCTTGTACAAACTTGTACACCCCTGTACACACTTGTACACATTTGTACACACTTGTACACCCTTGTACACACTTGTACAACCTTGTACAAACTTATACAATCTTGTACACACTTGTACAACCCAGTACACAACTTGTACAACCTTGTACACACATGTACAACCTTGTACACAACTTGTACAACCTTGTACACACTTTTACAACCTTGTAAAACTTGTACACCCTTGTACAAACTTGTACACCCCTGTACACACTTGTACACATTTGTACACACTTGTACACCCTTGTACACACTTGTACAACCTTGTACAAACTTATACAATCTTGTACACACTTGTACAACCCAGTACACAACTTGTACAACCTTGTACACACTTGTACAACCTTGTAAAACTTGTACACCCTTGTACAAACTTGTACACCCCTGTACACACTTGTACACATTTGTACACACTTGTACACCCTTGTACACACTTGTACAACCTTGTACAAACTTATACAATCTTGTACACACTTGTACAACCCAGTACACACTTGTAAAATCTTGTACAAACTTGTACATCATTGTACACGATTGTACACCCTTGTACACACTTGTACAACCTTGTACACACTTGTACAACCTTGTACACAATTGTACAACCTTGTACACACTTGTACAACCTTGTACACACTTGCACAACTTTGTACACACTTGTACAGTCTTGTACACAATTGTACAACCTTGTACACACTTGTACAACCTTGTACACACTTGTACAACCTTGTACACAATTGTACAGCCTTGTACACACTTGTACAACCTTGTACACACTTGTACAGCCTTGTACACAATTGTACAACCTTGTACACACTTGTACAACCTTGTACACACTTGTACAACCTTGTACACAATTGTACAGCCTTGTACACACTTGTACAACCTTGTACACACTTGTACAACCTTGTAAAAACTTGTACACCCTTGTACACACTTGTACAACCTTGTACAACCTTGTACACACTTGTACAGCCTTGTACACAATTGTACAACCTTGTACACACTTGTACAACCTTGTACAACCTTGTACAAACCTGTACACCCTTGTACACACTTGTACAAGCTTGTACACGATTGTACACCCTTGTACACACTTGTGCACCCTTGTACAAACTTGTACATCCTTGTACACACTTGTACAACCTTGTACAAACTTGTACAAACTTGTACAAACTTGTACATCCTTGTACACTATTGTACACCCTTGTACACACTTGTACAACCTTGTACACACTTGTACAACCTGATACACAATTGTACAACCTTGTACACACTTGTACAACCTTGTACACACTTGTACAACCTTGTACACACTTGTACAACCTTGTACACACTTGTACAACCTTGTACACACTTGTACAGCCTTGTATACAATTGTACAACCTTGTACACACTTGTACAGCCTTGTACACAATTGTACAACCTTGTACAGCCTTGTACACAATTGTACAACCTTGTACACACTTGTACAACCTTGTACACCCTTGTACACACTTTTACTTATCGTACACACTTGTACAACCTTGTACACACTTGCACAACTTTGTACACACTTGTACAGTCTTGTACACAATTGTACAACCTTGTACACACTTGTACAACCTTGTACACACTTGTACAACCTTGTACACAATTGTACAGCCTTGTACACACTTGTACAACCTTGTACACACTTGTACAGCCTTGTACACAATTGTACAACCTTGTACACACTTGTACAACCTTGTACACACTTGTACAACCTTGTACACAATTGTACAGCCTTGTACACACTTGTACAACCTTGTACACACTTGTACAACCTTGTAAAAACTTGTACACCCTTGTACACACTTGTACAACCTTGTACAACCTTGTACACACTTGTACAGCCTTGTACACAATTGTACAACCTTGTACACACTTGTACAACCTTGTACAACCTTGTACAAACCTGTACACCCTTGTACACACTTGTACAAGCTTGTACACGATTGTACACCCTTGTACACACTTGTGCACCCTTGTACAAACTTGTACATCCTTGTACACACTTGTACAACCTTGTACAAACTTGTACAAACTTGTACAAACTTGTACATCCTTGTACACACTTGTACAACCTTGTAAAACTTGTACACCCTTGTACAAACTTGTACACCCCTGTACACACTTGTACACATTTGTACACACTTGTACACCCTTGTACACACTTGTACAACCTTGTACAAACTTATACAATCTTGTACACACTTGTACAACCCAGTACACAACTTGTACAACCTTGTACACACTTGTACAACCTTGTAAAACTTGTACACCCTTGTACAAACTTGTACACCCCTGTACACACTTGTACACATTTGTACACACTTGTACACCCTTGTACACACTTGTACAACCTTGTACAAACTTATACAATCTTGTACACACTTGTACAACCCAGTACACACTTGTAAAATCTTGTACAAACTTGTACATCATTGTACACGATTGTACACCCTTGTACAAACTTTTACACATCGTACACACTTGTACACCCTTGTACAAACTTGTACAACCTTGTACACAATTGTACAACCTTGTACACACTTGTACAACCTTGTACACCCTTGTACACACTTTTACTTATCGTACACACTTGTACACCCTTGTACAAACTTGTACATCCTTGTACACACTTGTACAACCTTGTACAAACTTGTACAAACTTGTACATCCTTGTACACGATTTTACACCCTTGTACACACTTGTACAACCTTGTAAAAACTTGTACAACCTTGTACACACTTGTACACCCTTGTACACACTTGTACAAGCTTGTACACACTTGTACAACCTTGTACACACTTGTACACCCTTGTACACACATGTACAACCTTGTACACAACTTGTACAACCTTGTACACACTTGTACAACCTTGTAAAACTTGTACACCCTTGTACAAACTTGTACACCCCTGTACACACTTGTACACATTTGTACACACTTGTACACCCTTGTACACACTTGTACAACCTTGTACAAACTTATACAATCTTGTACACACTTGTACAACCCAGTACACAACTTGTACAACCTTGTACACACTTGTACAACCTTGTAAAACTTGTACACCCTTGTACAAACTTGTACACCCCTGTACACACTTGTACACATTTGTACACACTTGTACACACTTGTACACACTTGTACAACCTTGTACAAACTTATACAATCTTGTACACACTTGTACAACCCAGTACACACTTGTAAAATCTTGTACAAACTTGTACATCATTGTACACGATTGTACACCCTTGTACACACTTGTACAACCTTGTACACACTTGTACAACCTTGTACACAATTGTACAACCTTGTACACACTTTACAACCTTGTACACACTTGCACAACTTTGTACACACTTGTACAACCTTGTACACACTTGTACAGCCTTGTACACAATTGTACAACCTTGTACACACTTGTACAACCTTGTACACACTTGTACAACCTTGTACACAATTGTACAGCCTTGTACACACTTGTACAACCTTGTACACACTTGTACAACCTTGTAAAAACTTGTACACCCTTGTACACACTTGTACAACCTTGTACAACCTTGTACAAACTTGTACATCCTTGTACACGATTTTTCACCCTTGTACACACTTGTACAACCTTGTACAAACTTGTACATCCTTGTACACACTTGTACAACCTTGTACAAACTTGTACAAACTTGTACATCCTTGTACACGATTTTTCACCCTTGTACACACTTGTACAACCTTGTACACACTTGTACACCCTTGTACACACTTGTACAACCTTGTACACACTTGTACAACCTTGTACACACTTGTACAACCTTGTACACACTTGTACAACCTTGTACACACTTGTACAACCTTGTACACACTTGTACAACCTTGTACACACTTGTACAACCTTGTACACACTTGTACAACCTTGTACACACTTGTACAACCTTGTACACACTTGTACAACCTTGTACACACTTGTACAACCTTGTACACTCTTGTACAACCTTGTACACACTTGTACAACCTTGTACACACTTGTACAACCTTGTACACACTTGTACAACCTTGTACACACTTGTACAACCATGTAAAAACTTGTACAACCTTGTACACACTTGTACACCCTTGTACACACTTGTACAAGCTTGTACACACTTGTACAACCTTGTACACACTTGTACACCCTTGTACACACTTGTACAACCTTGTACAAACCTGTACACCCTTGTACACACTTGTACATGCTTGTACACACTTGTACAAGCTTGTATACACTTGTACACCTTTGTTCAAATTTGTGAACCCTTGTACACTTTTGTACACCCTTGTAAACATTTGTACAACCTTGTACAAACTTGTACACACTTGTACAAACTTGTACACACTTGTACAACCTTGTACAAACTTGTACAACCTTGTACACACTTGTACAACGTTGTACACACTTGTACAAGTTGTACACACTTGTACAACCTTGTACACACTTGTACAACCTTGTACACACTTGTACAACCTTGTACACACTTGTACAACCTTGTACACAATTGTAAAACCTTGTACAACCTTGTACAACCTTGTACAAACCTGTACACCCTTGTACACACTTGTACAAGCTTGTACACGATTGTACACCCTTGTACACACTTGTACAACCTTGTACACACTTGTACAACCTTGTACACACTTGTACAACCTTGTACACACTTGTACAACCTTGTACACTCTTGTACAACCTTGTACACACTTGTACAACCTTGTACACACTTGTACAACCTTGTACACACTTGTACAACCATGTAAAAACTTGTACAACCTTGTACACACTTGTACACCCTTGTACACACTTGTACAAGCTTGTACACACTTGTACAACCTTGTACACACTTGTACACCCTTGTACACACTTGTACATTGAGCCGACCCCTCGCACCGCCCCCAGACGAACAACTAGTGGAAGCATGCCCCCCATAGTGACAGTGCGAGTGGCCGCCCCACATCCCTAACAACAGTGAAAGGCCGTGGGTGAATATCAAAAACAAAACAACAGTTGTCAACAAAGCCTATAATTAATCTCAAAAATTCAACAATAACAATAATCAACAATGTCAGCCATCCAAAGAATTCATTTAAAAAATCTTTCAAAAAATTTACCCTTCTGAATTACAAAACTGGTACCAGTAACAAATTAGGCCTAACAAGAAAAAATTAAAGATGGTAACTGTAAATATTAAACTTTAGAAAGAATTAACAATGAATAAATACTATAAAGATAATTAACAGGTGATAAATCATTTTTGGGGCCCCCATTAATCAGTAGTCCTTTTCAAAGAGAAATGTTCATAATTTCAAAAATAACTTGCGGTTATATTGACGGCACAATAGTCCTTATAGTCCTTGTTGGTGGTATGCGGCGGTGGCACGTGGCGGAGGGCGGCCTACTGGCCCCAAGAGCAGGGTGACTGGTAGCCCGAAGAGGAAGAAGTTGAAGTGTCTTCCCGGGCGACCCTCTCCGGAAGCAGCAGAAATAAAGCTTCCATCCGGGACCCTTTTAACAAATTCCAGGTCCAACTAGTAATTGTTCATATATTAGGCTTCATTTGGGTGTAATAATAGGCCTACCCAGCTTTTCAAGAAATAAATCCAAAAAACTTTTCCGCACCACTGGTCGCTGACCAAAACTGTTACAATGATATTTTGATAAAAAATATTTTTCTTTTAAATGGCTTTCCTTTATTAAACTGTCTTTAAAGATAGAATGGGAAAAATTACTACAAATAAATTTAGTTCAGTTGAATAAAGCTCTAAAAACATAACAATAAATAGACTTTTGAAACTTACAAACTTTAACAACACATTCTGACAGTAAAATTTTATAAAAATTGGAGTTAACAATAAAAAATATGAATTATCTGGTCCAGAAGGGTAAAACACATTAATCAAACACAAAACAATTACATAAATACTACAATTAATACTTCAAAAAACAGTTTTCACAAAATATTAAAAATTCTTTGGCTGGAGGTGCATTTTCAGGTAAAACTGGTAATAACTCTGGTTATTACCAACCAAATTTGCTCAAAATGCTTTTAAAAGTTGTGGCACAAGTGCCCGCAGCTTTTAAAAGACAAACCCATGCCTACCAACTAGCCTGAGGCTAGGTAGGGGGTCAGTTACCTACGGTCACTCAGAAAACAGAAATGCGCTAAGCTAAAACTTAAATAACTCGGTCATTTATCAACCAAACTTAATGAAAATTGCAGGGGACATGTAAGAACACTAAAACTAACTAATTATGACCGAGCTTGGCCCCCAGAAGGTGCCATTACTTAACTAAAAAGAATTAGGCTGAGTGACATGGCCTACAATACAAATAACAAAAAAAACACTTTTACAGGGGACAAAGGGACAAAATTTACATTAAACAAGTTGTAGGCCACAATAACAATACAAAATAGAGCACAAACTAGGCCTTAGGCCTAAAAATAAGTTAACAGGGACACAACAAAACGGACCATAGCCCGCACAAAGTGAGTTTCAAAGTGAGTTTTCTTGGGTAATATCTGGCCTAGAGTCTCGGGGAAAGCTTTGAAAACTTGGCAACAACAAAAACTACAAAACTAACCAGAAAAACTTGTGGTCAGACCACACAAAGCTTGGCCAAAGGCCCATAGAACCTCTGAACAATTCCAGGCTCAGAAATGGGTCTAGCGCCTTGAAAAACAAGTAATTGGTAATTAAAAGTAATACCAATGCACAGAAGGTGCTTAATACTTGTTTTTCACTAGCCAAAACCCACTCAAAGCCTGCTCAACATGTGACCGAAGGCCAAAACTAAATCAGAAACTTTCTAACCTAAAACAAATCAAATAATAATCAATCAACTTACTCATCTGACGTCTGGCAAACCGTTTAATTACATGTCAAAAGAAATAGGTTTGTAAGAAGCACAGTAAAAAGGTGACTAGATGTTAACCGATGCAAATATAACATTACAAACACCAAACTTGACATGAAACGATGACAGTCGCTGTTCTTCTGCCGAAAATGTGCTCGGCAGCGGAAAAATAGCCCCGGGGTCTGCAGGACTGCTGCCAGACCCAAACTGAACGAGTTCCGGCGCAAGGCCAGCACTCGCACTATACAAAAAACACTGAGGCGTGACACTGGTGGGACGCTTGGTGGGCATGTCACGGCTCAACCTCCCCCCCCAAAGGAGGACTTCCTCTCCAAAAAAAAAAGAAAACAACCTCTCCCAATTCTAGAAGATCTCAACACCACAGATCAACTCAAGTGTCTGAAGTGGGGAACGCCAAAAGTCTTTCAACTGGAGGGACTACTCACCCCCAGGGGTTGCACTGGCCAGTGCTGGAAAATTTACTAGGGAAAAATCTTCAGCAGCGCACAAGGGACAGAAGAGGTGATCAAGCTCTCTGGCCCAGTGCACTTCCCACTCAGACACAAGAGTAATGAAAGAAGACCTACGGAATTGTTCCCCGGAAAGGCTTCAGATGAGAAATGTGAGCCCTCCGGAAAACTTCTCCAGTCTGCGGATCTCCCAGCCGCACGGAGACAGGAGTCAAGAACTTCAAGATGCGGTGGGGACCTGACCACCGATGAGACAACTTTGCGGCTCTCTTGTCCACGGCCGAACTGACCGGATGAGCCTTACAGAAAACCAAATCCCCCACCTGGAAAGGATTGTCCAACCGACCTCGATTGTGCTTCCTCCGGACCAATTCCCTAGCTCGGATCAAGTTCCTCCTAGCCGCCTGCCAAGTTGCCTTGACATTGGCTGCACCAGGGGGTGGCAGAAGGTCGCCAATTTTCCACACATTTGCCAAGGGATTATTGGGTGGATAGCCCAACAACAGCTCGAAAGGGACCGCCTTGTGACTCTCATGGTGTGCAGTATTGAAAGCAAATTGAATCCAAGGAAGTTCCTGATCCCAGGTGGTCTGCTTGTCAGCATGAAAAGCTATGAGAGCGGATCGAAGATTTCTGTTGAACCTCTCAGCATGGGAAGGCTGTGGATAGTAAGGAGAAGTGGTCACATGGCGGATACCGTGCCCAAAGCACATTCTTTTGAAAAGGTGAGAAACAAACTGAGTTCCGTTGTCGGAAACAATGGTGGCGGGTATCCCAAAGTGTTGGAACAAATGGGTACGAAGTGCCTGCACGGTGAGCTGTGCAGTGGCGTTCCTCAAAGGAAAAAGCCAACAAAACTTGGAGAAGGCATCCACACAAACAAGCAAGAATTTGTTTCCTGACTTGCTACGTGGGAGAGGCCCCACATAGTCTATGAAAACCTTCTCCAAAGGTCTCTCCGCCACCTCAGATGACAACAACCCATACTTGGTATTCTGAGCAGGCTTGCTTAGCGAGCATGTTTGACAAGAACGCACTCGTGCCGCAATGTCCCTGTCCATACCCTTCCAGATGAACATGTCCCTAACCTTCGCAATGGTCTTATGAATCCCTAAGTGCCCACCCACAGGGGAAGAGTGAAAGTACGCAAAGACCATGGGTACAAGAAGACTAGGCAGCACAACCTTGGGTTTACCTCGCTGTCGGTCTCGACAACAAAGGGCACCCTGGGACAGAAAATATGGGGGGTGGGCTCCCCCATTTTGAAGCTCACCAATGATCTTAGCCAGCTCGGGATCTTTTAACTGATGTGGGATGAACTCAGAAAAGGCAAGGGGAAACTCCAGGAGCACGGCACACCCAGTGTGCTCCTCCTGATCAGAAGGTTGGTCGTCAGGTGAGTGATACATCCTGGATAAAGTGTCAGCAATCACATTCTGCGTGCCTCGAACATGTTGCACTTGGAATTTGAGGGAAGATATTTGGACCACCCAACGACCAATTTTCCCAAGCTGGCGAGGGTGTGCAAGGAGCCACGAGAGTGCTTGGTTGTCGGTTTCCAGCAAAAACTCTTTATGTTCCAAAAAACGTCTGAACTTGTTCACTCCAAACACGACAGCCAAACACTCTAACTCATACACAGAAGAGCTTTTCTTTTCGCATGGGTTCAAAGTGCGTGAGGCATACGCAATTGGCTGCCTAACACCATCTACCTCTTGAGACAACACAGCCGCAATGGCGACGGAGGAAGCATCGGTTTGCAAAACAAACTTTTGACTGAAATCTGGCATCGCCAAAACTGGAGGTTGCATGATAGCTTCTTTCAGAAGATCAAAAGACATCTGTTGTGCTTCACCCCAAACAAACTTGGCGCCCTTCTTCCGAAGCTCATTGAGAGGAGCCGCCAACTCAGCCACATTGGGGATGAAGCGCCGGTAGAAACCCACCATGCCGATGAAACGGGCAATGCCTTTGACATCTCGGGGAGGAGGAAACTCCCTGATAGCCTGGGTTCTAGCCGGATCGATACAGACACCTCGTGAAGATACTAGATGACCTAGGAAAGAAATCTCAGCCTGAGCAAAACTAACTTTCTCGGGATTTACGGTAAGGCCAGCCCTAAGCAACCTATTCATGACTTCCTCAAGATGAACCAGATGGTCTTCAAAGCTCTCACTGTACACCAAAAGATCGTCAAGATAGTTGAACACAAATTTGAACTTGACGTCATGAAAGATGGAGTCCAGAAGTCTGGTGAGGGTCTGGGCCCCCACAGCTAGGCCCATGGGAACACGTGTGAACTGGTACAAGTTCCACGGAACGCAGAAGGCAGTGAGAGGTCGAGATTCAGGTTTCAAGGGAATCTGATGGTAAGCCTGGTTCAAATCAAAGACGGAAAAATACTTGGCCTTACCGAACCAATCGAACGCAGAGTGCAAATCAGGGAGAGGGACAGAGTCAATTTCAATCTGAGCATTCAACTTGCGATAATCTAGAACCATTCGAGACTTGCCATTTGGCTTTGGAACTAGAAAAGCTGGACTTGCGTAACTTGAGCGAGAAGGCTCAATTACCCCATTTTCAAGAAGCTCATTGATGATTCCACGGAGTGTTTCCATCTTGGGTGGAGCAAGTTTGTAAGGATGAGAACGAACTGGACGGGTGTCAGTCAAACGGATTTCGTACTCCAAAAGATTGGTGACTCCAAGCTTTGGCGTCAGCACCTCAGGAAAACGAGAACACAATGTTCTGATTGCTTCAGCCTCACCAGGAGTCAGATGCCCTAAAGGATCAACTTTTGGTTTGCTGGGTGTCTCAGGCTCGACCACAGCTGCACCATCCACAATTTCATCCGCAAAAGGAATGAGCACCCGTCTTGCGAAACGAAAGAAGCACTGGCCTCTGCCTAAATCCAAAATCAGGCCACAATGCTTGATGAAATCCGCTCCCAAAATGACAGGAATGCAAAGGTCCTTGGCTACCCAAAAACTCCAAACCCAAGAAAAATGTACAATCTTGAATTTCAAACGGGCTTCATAGATGATTGGAAGTGGGGATTTCGATGCAGTCCAGCAGATGTGGGTACTTCGCTCAACTTGCTTGATTAGCCCAGAAGATTTTAGGTTTTCAAACAGGGACAAGGAAATGAGACAACGGGCTGACCCAGAATCCACAAGGGCCTTCTGCACCGTTTTACCTAAGAAGATGTTGAGTCGGGGGCAAGTTGAGCGCGCCGCTTTCACTCCCATGCATGCAAGCTCCCTCATTCCCCGCGACAGAGGCTCCCCAAAACCAGCACTCCCAGAAGGGGCAGTACTCAGAGAAACCAAATTCCTGCTGACTTTCTCCAAAACAGCTTTCTCACAGGGCGGTTTAGGCAAACTTTCCCCTTGTGAGCTACTTAGGTTTTTGGACAAAGTCCCAAGATTAACCCTCTGACGACACTCTCGTCTCAAGTGACCTGTTAGACCACAGCCAAAGCAAACAATAGGACGCCTCTGTCTCTGCGGTGTTTCAGGACCTCGACACACGGATGCTACAGCGGGATGGGGACCAGTCCGGGGAAGATGCCCCGCAACGTGCTCCCTTTGACAATCAGCGTCTTGAACGCTCCGTGAAAGGATGACCAACCTATCCAGGTCTGCAAAAGAAGAAGGCTTTGGAGCAAAAATCAGTCTGGACCGCTCCTCAGGCTTCAATCCCTGCAAGACAATGTCCACCAGTTGGGGTTCAGGGATGTCCAGCCGTAGGACACGCCACACGCCACAAATGTCACCCACATACTGACTGAGAGTTTCATCCAATTTTTGAGGTCGAAACACTCTCTCAACCTTCAATCTCTCCATGACCCTGAAGGGGACAAAGAGCTCAAGCACTTCACTGTGAAAATTGTCAAAATTTACTCCCCGTTTCAAACAATCTAACAATTTGTCACCAAGAGGTCTCAGGCAGAGTGGAACCAGCAGTTCCAACACTACTGAGTCCTCCATGCCTGGGAACTCCTTCAGGTGCAACACCTTTCCCAAAAACTCCAACAAAGTTTCCACCTCTAAACCATCAACCGGGCGAATGTCGCTCAAAACCCCAGCAATGGGATTGGGCAGTGGAGCAAACAAACCCATTTTGCTTTCAGTCAGTCGGTCTACCTTCAAAACACACAAAAAAATTTTACAACGAACAATTCACAAACTTAACTAACTAAAGGCTCTGGACTGAAATGCCTACAGTCAGATGAGGTCCCAAACAGAAGAACCTGCCCATACACACCGCCTTAGCCACCAAAACAAAACACGGACTTACACTCACGACATACACACATACATACATACACTAAACAACAACACCTATCATTTGTGTGATGAGGTAAACACACACACACACAGTTTCAATTTTGGGTTTGGCCATGCTTTTGACACTCTTGCTCCCAAAGGATGCAAGTCATTAACCAGATTCCACCCGGTGACTCGGCCAAGGGCGAGCTCCTAATAAAAACTACAACAGTGTGCTTACCCCAACACGACAACATTTCTTCAAAAAATTCCTAAGACTGCCAGACCAGAATCACCCAAAAATCAAATCCATCCACGGCCCTTCAAAACAAATCAGAACGTGGACAGTGATCGGATCTCTAAGTATCCAAGTCGTGAAACCGAAGTTTCACGACAAGGCACCCAGGACGCAACCAAAAAACCACGCTCTGCTACCATCTGAGCCGACCCCTCGCACCGCCCCCAGACGAACAACTAGTGGAAGCATGCCCCCCATAGTGACAGTGCGAGTGGCCGCCCCACATCCCTAACAACAGTGAAAGGCCGTGGGTGAATATCAAAAACAAAACAACAGTTGTCAACAAAGCCTATAATTAATCTCAAAAATTCAACAATAACAATAATCAACAATGTCAGCCATCCAAAGAATTCATTTAAAAAATCTTTCAAAAAATTTACCCTTCTGAATTACAAAACTGGTACCAGTAACAAATTAGGCCTAACAAGAAAAAATTAAAGATGGTAACTGTAAATATTAAACTTTAGAAAGAATTAACAATGAATAAATACTATAAAGATAATTAACAGGTGATAAATCATTTTTGGGGCCCCCATTAATCAGTAGTCCTTTTCAAAGAGAAATGTTCATAATTTCAAAAATAACTTGCGGTTATATTGACGGCACAATAGTCCTTATAGTCCTTGTTGGTGGTATGCGGCGGTGGCACGTGGCGGAGGGCGGCCTACTGGCCCCAAGAGCAGGGTGACTGGTAGCCCGAAGAGGAAGAAGTTGAAGTGTCTTCCCGGGCGACCCTCTCCGGAAGCAGCAGAAATAAAGCTTCCATCCGGGACCCTTTTAACAAATTCCAGGTCCAACTAGTAATTGTTCATATATTAGGCTTCATTTGGGTGTAATAATAGGCCTACCCAGCTTTTCAAGAAATAAATCCAAAAAACTTTTCCGCACCACTGGTCGCTGACCAAAACTGTTACAATGATATTTTGATAAAAAATATTTTTCTTTTAAATGGCTTTCCTTTATTAAACTGTCTTTAAAGATAGAATGGGAAAAATTACTACAAATAAATTTAGTTCAGTTGAATAAAGCTCTAAAAACATAACAATAAATAGACTTTTGAAACTTACAAACTTTAACAACACATTCTGACAGTAAAATTTTATAAAAATTGGAGTTAACAATAAAAAATATGAATTATCTGGTCCAGAAGGGTAAAACACATTAATCAAACACAAAACAATTACATAAATACTACAATTAATACTTCAAAAAACAGTTTTCACAAAATATTAAAAATTCTTTGGCTGGAGGTGCATTTTCAGGTAAAACTGGTAATAACTCTGGTTATTACCAACCAAATTTGCTCAAAATGCTTTTAAAAGTTGTGGCACAAGTGCCCGCAGCTTTTAAAAGACAAACCCATGCCTACCAACTAGCCTGAGGCTAGGTAGGGGGTCAGTTACCTACGGTCACTCAGAAAACAGAAATGCGCTAAGCTAAAACTTAAATAACTCGGTCATTTATCAACCAAACTTAATGAAAATTGCAGGGGACATGTAAGAACACTAAAACTAACTAATTATGACCGAGCTTGGCCCCCAGAAGGTGCCATTACTTAACTAAAAAGAATTAGGCTGAGTGACATGGCCTACAATACAAATAACAAAAAAAACACTTTTACAGGGGACAAAGGGACAAAATTTACATTAAACAAGTTGTAGGCCACAATAACAATACAAAATAGAGCACAAACTAGGCCTTAGGCCTAAAAATAAGTTAACAGGGACACAACAAAACGGACCATAGCCCGCACAAAGTGAGTTTCAAAGTGAGTTTTCTTGGGTAATATCTGGCCTAGAGTCTCGGGGAAAGCTTTGAAAACTTGGCAACAACAAAAACTACAAAACTAACCAGAAAAACTTGTGGTCAGACCACACAAAGCTTGGCCAAAGGCCCATAGAACCTCTGAACAATTCCAGGCTCAGAAATGGGTCTAGCGCCTTGAAAAACAAGTAATTGGTAATTAAAAGTAATACCAATGCACAGAAGGTGCTTAATACTTGTTTTTCACTAGCCAAAACCCACTCAAAGCCTGCTCAACATGTGACCGAAGGCCAAAACTAAATCAGAAACTTTCTAACCTAAAACAAATCAAATAATAATCAATCAACTTACTCATCTGACGTCTGGCAAACCGTTTAATTACATGTCAAAAGAAATAGGTTTGTAAGAAGCACAGTAAAAAGGTGACTAGATGTTAACCGATGCAAATATAACATTACAAACACCAAACTTGACATGAAACGATGACAGTCGCTGTTCTTCTGCCGAAAATGTGCTCGGCAGCGGAAAAATAGCCCCGGGGTCTGCAGGACTGCTGCCAGCCCCAAACTGAACGAGTTCCGGCGCAAGGCCAGCACTCGCACTATACAAAAAACACTGAGGCGTGACACTGGTGGGACGCTTGGTGGGCATGTCACGGCTCAACATGCTTGTACACACTTGTACAAGCTTGTATACACTTGTACACCTTTGTTCAAATTTGTGAACCCTTGTACACTTTTGTACACCCTTGTACACATTTGTACAACCTTGTACAAACTTGTACACACTTGTACAAACTTGTACACACTTGTACAACCTTGTACAAACTTGTACAACCTTGTACACACTTGTACAACCTTGTACACACTTGTACAACCTTGTACAACCTTGTACACACTTGTACAACCATGTAAAAACTTGTACATCCTTGTACACGATTTTACACCCTTGTACACACTTGTACAACCTTGTACACACTTGTACAACCTTGTACACACTTGTACAACCTTGTACACACTTGTACAGCCTTGTACACAATTGTACAACCTTGTACACACTTGTACAACCTTGTACACAATTGTACAACCTTGTACACAATTGTACAGCCTTGTACACAATTGTACAACCTTGTACACACTTGTACAGCCTTGTACACACTTGTACAGCCTTGTACAAAATTGTACAGCCTTGTACACAATTGTACAACCTTGTACACACTTGTACAACCTTGTACACCCTTGTACAAACTTTTACACATCGTACACACTTGTACACCCTTGTACAAACTTGTACATCCTTGTACACACTTGTACAACCTTGTACACACTTGTACAACCTTGTACACACTTGTACAGCCTTGTACACAATTGTACAACCTTGTACACAGTTGTACAGCCTTGTACACAATTGTACAACCTTGTACACACTTGTACAACCTTGTACACCCTTGTACACACTTTTACTTATCGTAAACACTTGTACACCCTTGTACAAACTTGTACATCCTTGTACACACTTGTACAACCTTGTACAAACTTGTACAAACTTGTACATCCTTGTACACGATTTTACACCCTTGTACACACATGTACAACCTTGTAAAACTTGTACAACCTTGTACACACTTGTACACCCTTGTACACACTTGTACAACCTTGTACACACTTGTACAATCTTGTACACACTTGTACAACCTTGTACACACTTGTACAACCTTGTACACACTTGTACAACCTTGTACACACTTGTACAACCTTGTACACACTTGTACAACCTTGTACACACTTTTACAACCTTGTACACACTTGTACAACCTTGTACACACTTGTAAAACCTTGTACACTCTTGTACAACCTTGTACACACTTGTACAACCTTGTACAACCTTGTACACACTTGTACAACCATGTAAAAACTTGTACAAACTTGTACACACTTGTACACCCTTGTACACACTTGTACAAGCTTGTACACACTTGTACAACCTTGTACACACTTGTACACCCTTGTACACACTTGTACAAGCTTGTACACACTTGTACAACCTTGTACACACTTGTACACCCTTGTACACACTTGTACAACCTTGTACAAACCTGTACACCCTTGTACACACTTGTACATGCTTGTACACACTTGTACAAGCTTGTATACACTTGTACACCTTTGTTCAAACTTGTGCACCCTTGTACACTTTTGTACACCCTTGTACACATTTGTACAACCTTGTACAAACTTGTACACACTTGTACAAACTTGTACACACTTGTACAACCTTGTACAAACTTGTACAACCTTGTACACACTTGTACAAGCTTGTACACACTTGTACAAGTTGTACACACTTGTACAACCTTGTACACACTTGTACAACCTTGTACACACTTGTACAACCTTGTACACAATTGTAAAACCTTGTACACACTTGTACAACCTTGTACAAACTTGTACAAACTTGTACAAACTTTTACATCCTTGTACACATTTGTACACCCTTGTACACACCTGTACACCCTTGTACACACCTGTACAAGCTTGTACACGATTGTACACCCTTGTACACACTTGTGCACCCTTGTACAAACTTGTACATCCTTGTACACACTTGTACAACCTTGTACAAACTTGTACAAACTTGTACAAACTTGTACAAACTTGTACATCCTTGTACACGATTGTACACCCTTGTACACACTTGTAAAACCTTGTACACACTTGTACAACCTGATACACAATTGTACAACCTTGTACACACTTGTACAACCTTGTACACACTTGTACAACCTTGTACACACTTGTACAACCTTGTACACACTTGTACAACCTTGTACACACTTGTACAGCCTTGTACACAATTGTACAACCTTGTACACACTTGTACAACCTTGTACACACTTGTACAACCTTGTACACAATTGTACAGCCTTGTACACACTTGTACAACCTTGTACACACTTGTACAGCCTTGTACACAATTGTACAACCTTGTACACACTTGTACAACCTTGTACACCCTTGTACAAACTTTTACACATCGTACACACTTGTACACCCTTGTACAAACTTGTACAACCTTGTACACACTTGTACAACCTTGTACACAATTGTACAGCCTTGTACACACTTGTACAAACTTGTACACACTTGTACAGCCTTGTACAAAATTGTACAACCTTGTACACACTTGTACAGCCTTGTACACAATTGTACAACCTTGTACACACTTTGTACAACCTTGTACACCCTTGTACAAACTTTTACACATCGTACACACTTGTACACCCTTGTACAAACTTGTACATCCTTGTACACACTTGTACAACCTTGTACACACTTGTACAATCTTGTACACACTTGTACAGCCTTGTACACAATTGTACAACCTTGTACACACTTGTACAGCCTTGTACACAATTGTACAACCTTGTACACACTTGTACAACCTTGTACACCTTTGTACACACTTTTACTTATCGTACACATTTGTACAACCTTGTACAAACTTGTACACACTTGTACAACCTTGTACAAACTTGTACAACCTTGTACACAATTGTAAAACCTTGTACACACTTGTACAACCTTGTACAAACTTGTACAAACTTGTACAAACTTTTACATCCTTGTACACATTTGTACACCCTTGTACACACTTGTACAACCTTGTACAACCTTGTACAAACCTGTACACCCTTGTACACACTTGTACAAGCTTGTACACGATTGTACACCCTTGTACACACTTGTGCACCCTTGTACAAACTTGTACATCCTTGTACACACTTGTACAACCTTGTACAAACTTGTACAAACTTGTACAAACTTGTACAAACTTGTACATCCTTGTACACGATTGTACACCCTTGTACACACTTGTAAAACCTTGTACACACTTGTACAACCTGATACACAATTGTACAACCTTGTACACACTTGTACAACCTTGTACACACTTGTACAACCTTGTACACACTTGTACAACCTTGTACAACCTTGTACAACCTTGTACACACTTGTACAGCCTTGTACACAATTGTACAACCTTGTACACACTTGTACAACCTTGTACACACTTGTACAACCTTGTACACAATTGTACAGCCTTGTACACACTTGTACAACCTTGTACACACTTGTACAGCCTTGTACACAATTGTACAACCTTGTACACACTTGTACAACCTTGTACACCCTTGTACAAACTTTTACACATCGTACACACTTGTACACCCTTGTACAAACTTGTACATCCTTGTACACACTTGTACAACCTTGTACACACTTGTACAATCTTGTACACACTTTTACAGCCTTGTACACAATTGTACAACCTTGTACACACTTGTACAGCCTTGTACACAATTGTACAACCTTGTACACACTTGTACAACCTTGTACACCTTTGTACACACTTTTACTTATCGTACACATTTGTACAACCTTGTACAAACTTGTACACACTTGTACAAACTTGTACAAACTTGTACAACCTTGTACACACTTGTACAAGCTTGTACACACTTGTACAAGTTGTACACACTTGTACAACCTTGTACACACTTGTACAACCTTGTACACAATTGTAAAACCTTGTACACACTTGTACAACCTTGTACAAACTTGTACACACTTGTACAAACTTTTACATCCTTGTACACATTTGTACAACCTTGTACACACTTGTACAACCTTGTTCAACCTTGTACAAACCTGTACACCCTTGTACACACTTGTACAAGCTTGTACACGATTGTACAGCCTTGTACACACTTGTGCACCCTTGTACAAACTTGTACATCCTTGTACACACTTGTACAACCTTGTACAAACTTGTACAAACTTGTACAAACTTGTACAAACTTGTACATCCTTGTACACGATTGTACACCCTTGTACACCCTTGTACACACTTGTACAACCTTGTACACACTTGTACAACCTGATACACAATTGTACAACCTTGTACACACTTGTACAACCTTGTACACACTTGTACAACCTTGTACACACTTGTACAGCCTTGTACACAATTGTACAACCTTGTACACACTTGTACAACCTTGTACACACTTGTACAACCTTGTACACAATTGTACAGCCTTGTACACACTTGTACAACCTTGTACACACTTGTACAGCCTTGTACAAAATTGTACAACCTTGTACACACTTGTACAGCCTTGTACACAATTGTACAACCTTGTACACACTTGTACAACCTTGTACACCCTTGTACAAACTTTTACACATCGTACACACTTGTACACCCTTGTACAAACTTGTACATCCTTGTACAAACTTGTACAACCTTGTACACACTTGTACAATCTTGTACACACTTGTACAGCCTTGTACACACTTGTACAACCTTGTACACCCTTATACAAACTTTTACACATCGTACACACTTGTACACCCTTGTACAAACTTGTACATCCTTGTACACACTTGTACAACCTTGTACACACTTGTACAATCTTGTACACACTTGTACAGCCTTGTACACAATTGTACAACCTTGTACACACTTGTACAGCCTTGTACACAATTGTACAACCTTGTACACACTTGTACAACCTTGTACACCCTTGTACACACTTTTACTTATCGTACACACTTGTACACCCTTGTACAAACTTGTACATCCTTGTACACACTTGTACAACCTTGTACAAACTTGTACAAACTTTTACATCCTTGTACACGATTTTACACCCTTGTACACACTTGTACAACCTTGTAAAAACTTGTACAACCTTGTACACACTTGTACACCCTTGTACACACTTGTACAAGCTTGTACACACTTGTACAACCTTGTACACACTTGTACACCCTTGTACACACATGTATAACCTTGTACACAACTTGTACAACCTTGTACACACTTGTACAACCTTGTAAAACTTGTACACCCTTGTACAAACTTGTACACCCCTGTACACACTTGTACACATTTGTACACACTTGTACACCCTTATACACACTTGTACAACCTTGTACAAACCTATACAATCTTGTACACACTTGTACAACCCAGTACACAACTTGTACAACCTTGTACACACTTGTACAACCTTGTAAAACTTGTACACCCTTGTACAAAGTTTTACACCCCTGTACACACTTGTACACATTTGTACACACTTGTACACCCTTGTACACACTTGTACAACCTTGTACAAACTTATACAATCTTGTACACTTTTGTACAACCCAGGACACACTTGTACAATCTTGTACAAACTTGTACATCCTTGTACACGATTGTACACCCTTGTACACACTTGTACAACCTTGTACACACTTGTCCAACCTTGTACACAATTGTACAACCTTGTACACACTTGTACAACCTTGTACACACTTGCACAACTTTGTACACACTTGTACAGTCTTGTACACAATTGTACAACCTTGTACACACTTGTACAACCTTGTACACACTTGTACAACCTTGTACACAATTGTACAGCCTTGTACACACTTGTACAACCTTGTACACACTTGTACAGCCTTGTACACAATTGTACAACCTTGTACACACTTGTACAACCTTGTACACACTTGTACAACCTTGTACACAATTGTACAGCCTTGTACACACTTGTACAACCTTGTACACACTTGTACAACCTTGTAAAAACTTGTACACCCTTGTACACACTTGTACATCCTTGTACAACCTTGTACACACTTGTACAGCCTTGTACACAATTGTACAACCTTGTACACACTTGTACAACCTTGTACACAATTGTACAACCTCGTACACACTTGTACAACCTTGTACACACTTGTACAACCTTGTACACACTTGTACAACCTTGTACACACTTGTACAACCTTGTACACACTTGTACAACCTTGTACACACTTGTACAACCTTTTACACACTTGTACAGCCTTGTACACAATTGTACAACCTTGTACACACTTGTACAGCCTTGTACACAATTGTACAACCTTGTACACACTTGTACAACCTTGTACACAATTGTACAGCCTTGTACACACTTGTACAACCTTGTACACACTTGTACAGCCTTGTACACAATTGTACAACCTTGTACACACTTGTACAACCTTGTACACACTTGTACAACCTTGTACACAATTGTACAGCCTTGTACACACTTGTACAACCTTGTACAACCTTGTACACACTTGTACAGCCTTGTACAACCTTGTACACACTTGTAGAGCCTTGTAAAAACTTGTACACCCTTGTACACACATGTACAACCTTGTACACACCTTGTACAACCTTGCACACACTTGTACAACCTTGTAAAACTTGTACAAATTTGTACACACTTGTACACCCTTGTACACACTTGTACAACCTTGTACAAACTTATACAATCTTGTACACACTTGTACAACCCAGTACACACTTGTACAATCTTGTACAAACTTGTACTCCCTTGTACAAACTTGTACATCCTGGTACACACTTGTACAACCTTGTACAAACTTGTACAAACTTGTACAAACTTGTACATCCTTGTACACGATTGTACACCCTTGTACACACTTGTACAACCTTGTACACACTTGTACAACCTGACACACAATTGTACAACCTTGTACACACCTGTACAACCTTGTACACACTTGTACAACCTTGTACACACTTGTACAACCTTGTACACAATTGTACAGCCTTGTACACACTTGTACAACCTTGTACACACTTGTACAGCCTTGTACAAAATTGTACAACCTTGTACACACTTGTACAGCCTTGTACACAATTGTACAACCTTGTACACACTTGTACAACCTTGTACACCCTTGTACAAACTTTTACACATCGTACACACTTGTACACCCTTGTACAAACTTGTACATCTTTGTACACACTTGTACAACCTTGTACACACTTGTACAACCTTGTACACACTTGTACAGCCTTGTACACAATTGTACAACCTTGTACACAGTTGTACAGCCTTGTACACAATTGTACAACCTTGTACACACTTGTACAACCTTGTACACCCTTGTACACACTTTTACTTATCGTACACACTTGTACACCCTTGTACAAACTTGTTCATCCTTGTACACACTTGTACAACCTTGTACAAACTTGTACAAACTTTTACAAACTTGTACAAACTTGTACATCCTTGTACACACTTGTACAACCTTGTACAAACTTGTACAACCTTGTACACACTTGTACACCCTTGTACACACTTGTACAACCTTGTACACACTTGTACAACCTTGTACACACTTGTACAACCTTGTACACACTTGTACAACCTTGTACACACTTGTACAACCTTGTACACACTTGTACAACCTTGTACACACTTGTACAACCTTGTACACACTTGTACAACCTTGTACACACTTGTACAACCTTGTACACACTTGTACAACCTTGTACACACTTGTACAACCTTGTACACACTTGTACAACCTTGTACACACTTGTACACACTTGTACAACCTTGTACACACTTGTACAACCTTGTACACACTTGTACAACCTTGTACACACTTGTACAACCTTGTACACACTTGTACAACCTTGTACACACTTGTACAACCCTGTACACACTTGTACAACCATGTAAAAACTTGTACAACCTTGTACACACTTGTACACCCTTGTACACACTTGTACAAGCTTGTACACACTTGTACAACCTTGTACACACTTGTACACCCTTGTACACACTTGTACAACCTTTTACAAACTTGTACACAATTGTACAAACTTGTACATTATTGTACATACTTGTACACCCTTGTACACACTTGTACAACCTTGTACAAACCTGTACACCCTTGTACACACTTGTACAACCTTGTACAAACTTATACAATCTTGTACACACTTGTACAACCCAGTACACACTTGTACAATCTTGTACAAACTTGTACTCCCTTGTACAAACTTGTACATCCTGGTACACACTTGTACAACCTTGTACAAACTTGTACAAACTTGTACAAACTTGTACATCCTTGTACACGATTGTACACCCTTGTACACACTTGTACAACCTTGTACACACTTGTACAACCTGACACACAATTGTACAACCTTGTACACACTTGTACAACCTTGTACACACTTGTACAACCTTGTACACACTTGTACAACCTTGTACACAATTGTACAGCCTTGTACACACTTGTACAACCTTGTACACACTTGTACAGCCTTGTACAAAATTGTACAACCTTGTACACACTTGTACAGCCTTGTACACAATTGTACAACCTTGTACACACTTGTACAACCTTGTACACCCTTGTACAAACTTTTACACATCGTACACACTTGTACACCCTTGTACAAACTTGTACATCTTTGTACACACTTGTACAACCTTGTACACACTTGTACAACCTTGTACACACTTGTACAGCCTTGTACACAATTGTACAACCTTGTACACAGTTGTACAGCCTTGTACACAATTGTACAACCTTGTACACACTTGTACAAACTTGTACACCCTTGTACACACTTTTACTTATCGTACACACTTGTACACCCTTGTACACACTTGTACAAGCTTGTACACACTTGTACAACCTTGTACACACTTGTACACCCTTGTACACACTTGTACAACCTTTTACAAACTTGTACACAATTGTACAAACTTGTACATTATTGTACATACTTGTACACCCTTGTACACACTTGTACAACCTTGTACAAACCTGTACACCCTTGTACACACTTGTACAACCTTGTACAAACTTATACAATCTTGTACACACTTGTACAACCCAGTACACACTTGTACAATCTTGTACAAACTTGTACTCCCTTGTACAAACTTGTACATCCTGGTACACACTTGTACAACCTTGTACAAACTTGTACAAACTTGTACAAACTTGTACATCCTTGTACACGATTGTACACCCTTGTACACACTTGTACAACCTTGTACACACTTGTACAACCTGACACACAATTGTACAACCTTGTACACACTTGTACAACCTTGTACACACTTGTACAACCTTGTACACACTTGTACAACCTTGTACACAATTGTACAGCCTTGTACACACTTGTACAACCTTGTACACACTTGTACAGCCTTGTACAAAATTGTACAACCTTGTACACACTTGTACAGCCTTGTACACAATTGTACAACCTTGTACACACTTGTACAACCTTGTACACCCTTGTACAAACTTTTACACATCGTACACACTTGTACACCCTTGTACAAACTTGTACATCTTTGTACACACTTGTACAACCTTGTACACACTTGTACAACCTTGTACACACTTGTACAGCCTTGTACACAATTGTACAACCTTGTACACAGTTGTACAGCCTTGTACACAATTGTACAACCTTGTACACACTTGTACAACCTTGTACACCCTTGTACACACTTTTACTTATCGTACACACTTGTACACCCTTGTACAAACTTGTTCATCCTTGTACACACTTGTACAACCTTGTACAAACTTGTACAAACTTTTACAAACTTGTACAAACTTGTACATCCTTGTACACACTTGTACAACCTTGTACAAACTTGTACAAACTTGTACATCCTTGTACACGATTTTACACCCTTGTACACACTTGTACAACCTTGTAAAAACTTGTACAACCTTGTACACACTTGTACACCCTTGTACACACTTGTACAACCTTGTACACACTTGTACAACCTTGTACACACTTGTACAACCTTGTACACACTTGTACAACCTTGTACACACTTGTACAACCTTGTACACACTTGTACAACCTTGTACACACTTGTACAACCTTGTACACACTTGTACAACCTTGTACACACTTGTACAACCTTGTACACACTTGTACAACCTTGTACACACTTGTACAACCTTGTACACACTTGTACAACCTTGTACACACTTGTACAACCTTGTACACACTTGTACACACTTGTACAACCTTGTACACACTTGTACAACCTTGTACACACTTGTACAACCTTGTACACACTTGTACAACCTTGTACACACTTGTACAACCCTGTACACACTTGTACAACCATGTAAAAACTTGTACAACCTTGTACACACTTGTACACCCTTGTACACACTTGTACAAGCTTGTACACACTTGTAGAACCTTGTACACACTTGTACACCCTTGTACACACTTGTACAACCTTTTACAAACTTGTACACAATTGTACAAACTTGTACATTATTGTACATACTTGTACACCCTTGTACACACTTGTACAACCTTGTACAAACCTGTACACCCTTGTACACACTTGTACAACCTTGTACAAACCTGTACACCCTTGTACACACTTGTACAAGCTTGTACACACTTGTACAAGCTTGTACACACTTGTACACCCTTGTTCAAACTTGTGCACCGTTGTACACCTTTGTACACCCTTGTACACATTTGTACAACCTTGTACAAACTTGTACACACTTGTACAAACTTGTACACACTTGTACAACCTTGTACAAACTTGTACAACCTTGTACACACTTGTACAACCTTGTACACACTTGTACAAGCTTGTACACACTTGTACAAGTTGTACACACTTGTACAAGTTGTACACACTTGTACAACCTTGTACACACTTGTACAACCTTGTACACACTTTTACAACCTTGTACACACTTGTACAACCTTGTACAAACTTGTACAAACTTGTACAACCTTTTCATCCTTGTACACATTTGTACACCCTTGTACACACTTGTACAACCTTGTACAAACCTGTACACCCTTGTACACACTTGTACAAGCTTGTACACGATTGTACACCCTTGTACACACTTGTGCACCCTTGTACACACTTGTACACCCTTGTACACACTTGTACAACCTTGTACAAACTTGTACACACTTGTACAACATTGTACAAACCTGTACACCCTTGTACACACTTGTACAACCTTGTACACACTTGTACAACCTTGTACCCCCTGTTACAACCTTGTACACACTTGTACAACCTTGTACACACTTGTACAGCCTTGTACACAATTGTACACCCATGTACACAATTTAAAAACTTGTACACACTTGTACAACCTTGTACACACTTGTACAACCTTGTACACACTTGTACAACCTTGTACACACTTGTACAACCTTGTACACACTTGTACAGCCTTGTACACAATTGTACAACCTTGTACACAGTTGTACAGCCTTGTACACAATTGTACAACCTTGTACACACTTGTACAACCTTGTACACCCTTGTACACACTTTTACTTATCGTACACACTTGTACACCCTTGTACAAACTTGTACATCCTTGTACACACTTGTACAACCTTGTACAAACTTGTAAAAACTTGTACAAACTTGTACAAACTTGTACAAACTTGTACATCCTTGTACACACTTGTACAACCTTGTACAAACTTACAAACTTGTACATCCTTGTACACGATTTTACACCCTTGTACACACTTGTACAACCTTGTAAAAACTTGTACAACCTTGTACACACTTGTACACCCTTGTACACACTTGTACAACCTTGTACACACTTGTACAACCTTGTACACACTTGTACAACCTTGTACACACTTGTACAACCTTGTACACACTTGTACAACCTTGTACACACTTGTACAACCTTGTACACACTTGTACAACCTTGTACACACTTGTACAACCTTGTACACACTTGTACAACCTTGTACACACTTGTACAACCTTGTACAAACTTGTACAACCTTGTACACACTTGTACAACCTTGTACACACTTGTACAACCTTGTACAAACTTGTACAACCTTGTACACACTTGTACAACCTTGTACACACTTGTACAACCATGTAAAAACTTGTACAACCTTGTACACACTTGTACACCCTTGTACACACTTGTACAAGCTTGTACACACTTGTACAACCTTGTACACACTTGTACACCCTTGTACACACTTGTACAACCTTTTACAAACTTGTACACACTTGTACAAACTTGTACATTATTGTACATACTTGTACACCCTTGTACACACTTGTACAACCTTGTACAAACCTGTACACCCTTGTACACACTTGTACAAGCTTGTACACACTTGTACAAGCTTGTACACACTTGTACACCCTTGTTCAAACTTGTGCACCCTTGTACATTTTTGTACACCCTTGTACACATTTGTACAACCTTGTACAAACTTGTACACACTTGTACAAACTTGTACACACTTGTACTACCTTGTACAAACTTGTACAACCTTGTACACACTTGTACAACCTTGTACACACTTGTACAAGCTTGTACACACTTGTACAAGTTGTACACACTTGTACAACCTTGTACACACTTGTACAACCTTGTACACACTTGTACAACCTTGTACAAACTTGTACAAACTTGTACAACCTTTTCATCCTTGTACACATTTGTACACCCTTGTACACACTTGTACAACCTTGTACAAACCTGTACACCCTTGTACACACTTGTACAAGCTTGTACACGATTGTACACCCTTGTACACACTTGTGCACCCTTGTACACACTTGTACACCCTTGTACACACTTGTACAACCTTGTACAAACTTGTACACTTGTACAACATTGTACAAACCTGTACACCCTTGTACACACTTGTACAACCTTGTACACACTTGTACAACCTTGTACCCCCTGTTACAACCTTGTACACACTTGTACAACCTTGTACACACTTGTACAGCCTTGTACACAATTGTACACCCATGTACACAATTTAAAAACTTGTACACACTTGTACAACCTTGTACACACTTGTACAACCTTGTACACACTTGTACAACCTTGTACACACTTGTACAACCTTGTACACACTTGTACAACCTTGTACACACTTGTACAACCCTGTACACACTTGTACAACCATGTAAAAACTTGTACAACCTTGTACACACTTGTACACCCTTGTACACACTTGTACAAGCTTGTACACACTTGTAGAACCTTGTACACACTTGTACACCCTTGTACACACTTGTACAACCTTTTACAAACTTGTACACAATTGTACAAACTTGTACATTATTGTACATACTTGTACACCCTTGTACACACTTGTACAACCTTGTACAAACCTGTACACCCTTGTACACACTTGTACAACCTTGTACAAACCTGTACACCCTTGTACACACTTGTACAAGCTTGTACACACTTGTACAAGCTTGTACACACTTGTACACCCTTGTTCAAACTTGTGCACCGTTGTACACCTTTGTACACCCTTGTACACATTTGTACAACCTTGTACAAACTTGTACACACTTGTACAAACTTGTACACACTTGTACAACCTTGTACAAACTTGTACAACCTTGTACACACTTGTACAACCTTGTACACACTTGTACAAGCTTGTACACACTTGTACAAGTTGTACACACTTGTACAAGTTGTACACACTTGTACAACCTTGTACACACTTGTACAACCTTGTACACACTTTTACAACCTTGTACACACTTGTACAACCTTGTACAAACTTGTACAAACTTGTACAACCTTTTCATCCTTGTACACATTTGTACACCCTTGTACACACTTGTACAACCTTGTACAAACCTGTACACCCTTGTACACACTTGTACAAGCTTGTACACGATTGTACACCCTTGTACACACTTGTGCACCCTTGTACACACTTGTACACCCTTGTACACACTTGTACAACCTTGTACAAACTTGTACACACTTGTACAACATTGTACAAACCTGTACACCCTTGTACACACTTGTACAACCTTGTACACACTTGTACAACCTTGTACCCCCTGTTACAACCTTGTACACACTTGTACAACCTTGTACACACTTGTACAGCCTTGTACACAATTGTACACCCATGTACACAATTTAAAAACTTGTACACACTTGTACAACCTTGTACACACTTGTACAACCTTGTACACACTTGTACAACCTTGTACACACTTGTACAACCTTGTACACACTTGTACAGCCTTGTACACAATTGTACAACCTTGTACACAGTTGTACAGCCTTGTACACAATTGTACAACCTTGTACACACTTGTACAACCTTGTACACCCTTGTACACACTTTTACTTATCGTACACACTTGTACACCCTTGTACAAACTTGTACATCCTTGTACACACTTGTACAACCTTGTACAAACTTGTAAAAACTTGTACAAACTTGTACAAACTTGTACAAACTTGTACATCCTTGTACACACTTGTACAACCTTGTACAAACTTACAAACTTGTACATCCTTGTACACGATTTTACACCCTTGTACACACTTGTACAACCTTGTAAAAACTTGTACAACCTTGTACACACTTGTACACCCTTGTACACACTTGTACAACCTTGTACACACTTGTACAACCTTGTACACACTTGTACAACCTTGTACACACTTGTACAACCTTGTACACACTTGTACAACCTTGTACACACTTGTACAACCTTGTACACACTTGTACAACCTTGTACACACTTGTACAACCTTGTACACACTTGTACAACCTTGTACACACTTGTACAACCTTGTACAAACTTGTACAACCTTGTACACACTTGTACAACCTTGTACACACTTGTACAACCTTGTACAAACTTGTACAACCTTGTACACACTTGTACAACCTTGTACACACTTGTACAACCATGTAAAAACTTGTACAACCTTGTACACACTTGTACACCCTTGTACACACTTGTACAAGCTTGTACACACTTGTACAACCTTGTACACACTTGTACACCCTTGTACACACTTGTACAACCTTTTACAAACTTGTACACACTTGTACAAACTTGTACATTATTGTACATACTTGTACACCCTTGTACACACTTGTACAACCTTGTACAAACCTGTACACCCTTGTACACACTTGTACAAGCTTGTACACACTTGTACAAGCTTGTACACACTTGTACACCCTTGTTCAAACTTGTGCACCCTTGTACATTTTTGTACACCCTTGTACACATTTGTACAACCTTGTACAAACTTGTACACACTTGTACAAACTTGTACACACTTGTACTACCTTGTACAAACTTGTACAACCTTGTACACACTTGTACAACCTTGTACACACTTGTACAAGCTTGTACACACTTGTACAAGTTGTACACACTTGTACAACCTTGTACACACTTGTACAACCTTGTACACACTTGTACAACCTTGTACAAACTTGTACAAACTTGTACAACCTTTTCATCCTTGTACACATTTGTACACCCTTGTACACACTTGTACAACCTTGTACAAACCTGTACACCCTTGTACACACTTGTACAAGCTTGTACACGATTGTACACCCTTGTACACACTTGTGCACCCTTGTACACACTTGTACACCCTTGTACACACTTGTACAACCTTGTACAAACTTGTACACTTGTACAACATTGTACAAACCTGTACACCCTTGTACACACTTGTACAACCTTGTACACACTTGTACAACCTTGTACCCCCTGTTACAACCTTGTACACACTTGTACAACCTTGTACACACTTGTACAGCCTTGTACACAATTGTACACCCATGTACACAATTTAAAAACTTGTACACACTTGTACAACCTTGTACACACTTGTACAACCTTGTACACACTTGTACAACCTTGTACACACTTGTACAACCTTGTACACACTTGTACAACCTTGTACAAACTTGTACAAACTTGTACACACTTGTACACCCTTGTACACACTTGTAAAAGCTTGTACACACTTGTACAACCTTGTACACACTTGTACAACCTTGTAGACAATTGTATAACCTTGTACACACTTGTACAACCTTGTACAAACTTGTACAAACTTGTACACACTTGTACACCCTTGTACACACTTGTAAAAGCTTGTACACACTTGTACAACCTTGTACACACTTGTACACCCTTGTACACACTTGTACAACCTTGTACACACTTGTACAACCTTGTACACAATTGTACAACCTTGTACACACTTGTACAACCTTGTACACACTTGTACAGCCTTGTACACAATTGTACAACCTTGTACACACTTGTACAACCTTGTACACACTTGTACAACCTTGTACACAATTGTACAGCCTTGTACACACTTGTACAACCTTGTACACACTTGTACAGCCTTGTACAAAATTGTACAACCTTGTACACACTTGTACAGCCTTGTACACAATTGTACAACCTTGTACACACTTGTACAAACTTGTACACCCTTGTACAAACTTTTACACATCGTACACACTTGTACAGCCCTTGTACAAACTTGTACATCCTTGTACACACTTGTACAACCTTGTACACACTTGAACATCCTTGTACACAATTGTACACCCTTGTACACACTCGTACAACCTTGTACACACTTGTACAACCTTGAACAAACTTGTACAGCCTTGTACACAATTGTACAACCTTGTACACACTTGTACAACCTTGTACACACTTGTACAACCTTGTAAACAATTGTACAGCCTTGTACACACTTGTACAACCTTGTACACACTTGTACAGCCTTGTACACAATTGTACAACCTTGTACACACTTGTACAACCTTGTACACACTTGTACAACCTTGTACACAATTGTACAGCCTTGTACACACTTGTACAACCTTGTACACACTTGTACAACCTTGTAAAAACTTGTACACCCTTGTACACACTTGTACAACCTTGTACAACCTTGTACACACTTGTACAGCCTTGTACAACCTTGTACAACCTTGTACACACTTGTACAGCCTTGTAAAAATTTGTACACCCTTGTACACACATGTACAACCTTGTACACAACTTGTACAACCTTGTACACACTTGTACAACCTTGTAAAACTTGTACACATTTGTAAACACTTGTACACCCTTGTACACACTTGTACAACCTTGTACAAACTTATACAATCTTGTACAAACTTGTACAACCCAGTACACACTTGTACAATCTTGTACAAACTTGTACTCCCTTGTACAAACTTGTACATCCTTGTACACACTTGTACAACCTTGTACAAACTTGTACAAACTTGTACAAACTTGTACATCCTTGTACACGATTGTACACCCTTGTACACACTTGTACAACCTTGTACACACTTGTACAACCTGACACACAATTGTACAACCTTGTACACACTTGTACAACCTTGTACACACTTGTACAACCTTGTACACACTTGTACAGCCTTGTACACAATTGTACAACCTTGTACACACTTGTACAACCTTGTACACACTTGTACAACCTTGTACACAATTGTACAGCCTTGTACACAATTGTACAACCTTGTACACACTTGTACAGCCTTGTACACACTTGTACAGCCTTGTACAAAATTGTACAGCCTTGTACGCAATTGTGCAACCTTGTACACACTTGTACAACCTTGTACACCCTTGTACAAACTTTTACACATCGTACACACTTGTACACACTTGTACAAACTTTTACACACTTGTACAACCTTGTACACACTTGTACAACCTTGTACACACTTGTACATCCTTGTACACAATTGTACAACCTTGTACACAGTTGTACAGCCTTGTACACAATTGTACAACCTTGTACACACTTGTACAACCTTGTACACCCTTGTACACACTTTTACTTATCGTACACACTTGTACACCCTTGTACAAACTTGTACATCCTTGTACACACTTGTACAACCTTGTACAAACTTGTACAAACTTGTACATCCTTGTTCACGATTTTACACCCTTGTACACACTTGTACAACCTTGTAAAAACTTGTACAACCTTGTACACACTTGTACACCCTTGTACACACTTGTACAACCTTGTACACACTTGTACAACCTTGTACACACTTGTACAACCTTGTACACACTTGTACAACCTTGTACACACTTGTACAACCTTGTACACACTTGTACAACCTTGTACACACTTGTACAACCTTGTACACACTTGTACAACCTTGTACACACTTGTACAACCTTGTACACACTTGTACAACCTTGTACACACTTGTACAACCTTGTACACACTTGTACAACCATGTAAAAACTTGTACAACCTTGTACACACTTGTACACCCTTGTACACACTTGTACAAGCTTGTACACACTTGTACAACCTTGTACACACTTGTACACTCTTGTACACACTTGTACAACCTTGTACAAACCTGTACACCCTTATACACACTTGTACAAGCTTGTACACACTTGTACAAGCTTGTACACACTTGTACACCTTTGTTCAAACTTGTGCACCCTTGTACACTTTTGTACACCCTTGTACACATTTGTACAACCTTGTACAAACTTGTACACACTTGTACAAACTTGTACACACTTGTACAACCTTGTACAAACTTGTACAACCTTGTACACACTTGTACAACCTTGTACACACTTGTACAAGTTGTACACACTTGTACAACCTTGTACACACTTGTACAACCTTGTACACACTTGTACAACCTTGTACACAATTGTAAAACCTTGTACACACTTGTACAACCTTGTACAAACTTGTACACACTTGTACAAACTTTTACATCCTTGTACACATTTGTACACCCTTGTACACACTTGTACAACCTTGTACAACCTTGTACAAACCTGTACACCCTTGTACACACTTGTACAAGCTTGTACACGATTGTACACCCTTGTACACACTTGTGCACCCTTGTACAAACTTGTACATCCTTGTACACACTTGTACAACCTTGTACAAACTTGTACAAACTTGTACAAACTTGTACACAATTGTACAGCCTTGTACACAATTGTACAACCTTGTACACACTTGTACAACCTTGTACACACTTGTACAACCTTGTACACACTTGTACAACCTTGTACACAATTGTACAGCCTTGTACACAATTGTACAACCTTGTACACACTTGTACAGCCTTGTACACACTTGTACAGCCTTGTACAAAATTTTACAGCCTTGTACACAATTGTACAACCTTGTACACACTTGTACAACCTTGTACACCCTTGTACAAACTTTTACACATCGTACACACTTGTACACACTTGTACAAACTTGTACATCCTTGTACACACTTGTACAACCTTGTACACACTTGTACAACCTTGTACACACTTGTACATCCTTGTACACAATTGTACAACCTTGTACACAGTTGTACAGCCTTGTACACAATTGTACAACCTTGTACACACTTGTACAACCTTGTACACCCTTGTACACACTTTTACTTATCGTACACACTTGTACACCCTTGTACAAACTTGTACATCCTTGTACACACTTGTACAACCTTGTACAAACTTGTACAAACTTGTACATCCTTGTACACGATTTTACACCCTTGTACACACTTGTACAACCTTGTAAAAACTTGTACAACCTTGTACACACTTGTACACCCTTGTACACACTTGTACAACCTTGTACACACTTGTACAACCTTGTACACACTTGTACAACCTTGTACACACTTGTACAACCTTGTACACACTTGTACAACCTTGTACACACTTGTACAACCTTGTACACACTTGTACAACCTTGTACACACTTGTACAACCTTGTACACACTTGTACAACCTTGAACACACTTGTACAACCTTGTACACACTTGTACAACCTTGTACACACTTGTACAACCATGTAAAAACTTGTACAACCTTGTACACACTTGTACACCCTTGTACACACTTGTACAAGCTTGTACACACTTGTACAACCTTGTACACACTTGTACACCCTTGTACACACTTGTACAACCTTATACAAACCTGTACACCCTTATACACACTTGTACAAGCTTGTACACACTTGTACAAGCTTGTACACACTTGTACACCTTTGTTCAAACTTGTGCACCCTTGTACACTTTTGTACACCCTTGTACACATTTGTACAACCTTGTACAAACTTGTACACACTTGTACAAACTTGTACACACTTGTACAACCTTGTACAAACTTGTACAACCTTGTACACACTTGTACAACCTTGTACACACTTGTACAAGTTGTACACACTTGTACAACCTTGTACACACTTGTACAACCTTGTACACACTTGTACAACCTTGTACACAATTGTAAAACCTTGTACACACTTGTACAACCTTGTACAAACTTGTACACACTTGTACAAACTTTTACATCCTTGTACACATTTGTACACCCTTGTACACACTTGTACAACCTTGTACAACCTTGTACAAACCTGTACACCCTTGTACACACTTGTACAAGCTTGTACAAGATTGTACACCCTTGTACACACTTGTGCACCCTTGTACAAACTTATACATCCTTGTACACACTTGTACAACCTTGTACAAACTTGTACAAACTTGTACAAACTTGTACATCCTTGTACACGATAGTACACCCTTGTACACACTTGTACAACCTTGTACACACTTGTACAACCTGATACACAATTGTACAACCTTGTACACACTTGTACAACCTTGTACACACTTGTACAACCTTGTACACACTTGTACAACCTTGTACACACTTGTACAACCTTGTACACACTTTTACAACCTTGTACACACTTGTACAGCCCTGTACACAATTGTACAACCTTGTACACACTTGTACAACCTTGTACACACTTGTACAACCTTGTACACAATTGTACAGCCTTGTACACACTTGTACAACCTTGTACACACTTGTACAGCCTTGTACAAAATTGTAAAACCTTGTACACACTTGTACAGCCTTTTACACAATTGTACAACCTTGTACACACTTGTACAACCTTGTACACCCTTGTACAAACTTTTACACATCGTACACACTTGTACATCCTTGTACAAACTTGTACATCCTTGTACACACTTGTACAACTTTGTACACACTTGTACAATCTTGTACACACTTGTACAGCCTTGTACACAATTGTACAACCTTGTACACACTTGTACAGCCTTGTACACAATTGTACAATCTTGTACACACTTGTACAACCTTGTACACCCTTGTACACACTTTTACTTATCGTACACACTTGTACACCTTTGTACAAACTTGTACATCCTTGTACACACTTGTACAACCTTGTACAAACTTGTACAAACTTGTACATCCTTGTACACGATTTTACCGCCTTGTACACACTTGTACAACCTTGTAAAAACTTGTACAACCTTGTACACACTTGTACACCCTTGTACACACTTGTACAAGCTTGTACACACTTGTACAACCTTGTACACACTTGTACACCCTTGTACACACATGTATAACCTTGTACACAACTTGTACAACCTTGTACACACTTGTACAACCTTGTAAAACTTGTACACCCTTGTACAAACTTGTACACATTTGTACACACTTGTACACCCTTGTACACACTTGTACAACCTTGTACAAACTTATACAATCTTGTACACACTTGTACAACCCAGTACACAAATTGTACAACCTTGTACACACTTGTACAACCTTGTAAAACTTGTACACCCTTGTACAAACTTGTACACCCCTGTACACACTTGTACACATTTGTACACACTTGTACACCCTTGTACACACTTGTACAACCTTGTACAAACTTATACAATCTTGTACACACTTGTACAACCCAGTACACACTTGTACAATCTTGTACACACTTGTACATCCTTGTACACGATTGTACACCCTTGTACACACTTGTACAACCTTGTAACCACTTGTACAACCTTGTACACAATTGTACAACCTTGTACACACTTGTACAACCTTGTACACACTTGCACAACTTTGTACACACTTGTACAGTCTTGTACACAATTGTACAACCTTGTACACACTTGTACAACCTTGTACACACTTGTACAACCTTGTACACAATTGTACAGCCTTGTACACACTTGTACAGCCTTGTACACACTTGTACAACCTTGTACACACTTGTACAGCCTTGTACACAATTGTACAACCTTGTACACACTTGTACAACCTTGTACACACTTGTACAACCTTGTACACACTTGTACAACCTTGTACACAATTGTACAGCCTTGTACACACTTGTACAACCTTGTACACACTTGTACAACCTTGTACAACCTTGTACAAACCTGTACACCCTTGTACACACTTGTACAAGCTTGTACACGATTGTACACCCTTTTACACACTTGTGCACCCTTGTACAAACTTGTACATCCTTGTACACACTTGTACAACCTTGTACAAACTTGTACAAACTTGTACAAACTTGTACAAACTTGTACAAACTTGTACATCCTTGTACACGATAGTACACCCTTGTACACACTTGTACAACCTTGTACACACTTGTACAACCTGATACACAATTGTACAACCTTGTACACACTTGTACAACCTTGTACACACTTGTACAACCTTGTACACACTTGTACAACCTTGTACACACTTGTACAACCTTGTACACACTTTTACAACCTTGTACACACTTGTACAGCCTTGTACACAATTGTACAACCTTGTACACACTTGTACAACCTTGTACACACTTGTACAACCTTGTACACAATTGTACAGCCTTGTACACACTTGTACAACCTTGTACACACTTGTACAGCCTTGTACAAAATTGTAAAACCTTGTACACACTTGTACAGCCTTGTACACAATTGTACAACCTTGTACACACTTGTACAACCTTGTACACCCTTGTACAAACTTTTACACATCGTACACACTTGTACATCCTTGTACAAACTTGTACATCCTTGTACACACTTGTACAACTTTGTACACACTTGTACAATCTTGTACACACTTGTACAGCCTCTTACACAATTGTACAACCTTGTACACACTTGTACAGCCTTGTACACAATTGTACAATCTTGTACACACTTGTACAACCTTGTACACCCTTGTACACACTTTTACTTATCGTACACACTTGTACACCCTTGTACAAACTTGTACATCCTTGTACACACTTGTACAACCTTGTACAAACTTGTACAAACTTGTACATCCTTGTACACGATTTTACCGCCTTGTACACACTTGTACAACCTTGTAAAAACTTGTACAACCTTGTACACACTTGTACACCCTTGTACACACTTGTACAAGCTTGTACACACTTGTACAACCTTGTACACACTTGTACACCCTTGTACACACATGTATAACCTTGTACACAACTTGTACAACCTTGTACACACTTGTACAACCTTGTAAAACTTGTACACCCTTGTACAAACTTGTACACCCCTGTACACACTTGTACACATTTGTACACACTTGTACACCCTTGTACACACTTGTACAACCTTGTACAAACTTATACAATCTTGTACACAATTGTACAACCCAGTACACAACTTGTACAACCTTGTACACACTTGTACAACCTTGTAAAACTTGTACACCCTTGTACAAACTTGTACACCCCTGTACACACTTGTACACATTTGTACACACTTGTACACCCTTGTACACACTTGTACAACCTTGTACAAACTTATACAATCTTGTACACACTTGTACAACCCAGTACACACTTGTACAATCTTGTACAAACTTGTACATCCTTGTACACGATTGTACACCCTTGTACACACTTGTACAACCTTGTAACCACTTGTACAACCTTGTACACAATTGTACAACCTTGTACACACTTGTACAACCTTGTACACACTTGCACAACTTTGTACACACTTGTACAGTCTTGTACACAATTGTACAACCTTGTACACACTTGTACAACCTTGTACACACTTGTACAACCTTGTACACAATTGTACAGCCTTGTACACACTTGTACAGCCTTGTACACACTTGTACAACCTTGTACACACTTGTACAGCCTTGTACACAATTGTACAACCTTGTACACACTTGTACAACCTTGTACACACTTGTACAACCTTGTACACAATTGTACAGCCTTGTACACACTTGTACAACCTTGTACACACTTGTACAACCTTGTTAAAACTTGTACACCCTTGTACACACTTGTACAACCTTGTACAACCTTGTACACACTTGTACAGCCTTGTACACAATTGTACAACCTTGTACACACTTGTACAACCTTGTACACAATTGTACAACCTCGTACACACTTGTACAACCTTGTACACACTTGTACAACCTTTTACACACTTGTACAGCCTTGTACACAATTGTACAGCCTTGTACACAATTGTACAACCTTGTACACACTTGTACAGCCTTGTACACAATTGTACAACCTTGTACACACTTGTACAACCTTGTACACACTTGTACAACCTTGTACACAATTGTAGAGCCTTGTACACACTTGTACAACCTTGTACACAATTGTAGAGCCTTGTACACACTTGTACAACCTTGTACACACTTGTACAGCCTTGTACAAAATTGTACAAACTTGTACACCCTTGTACAAACTTTTACACATCGTACACACTTGTACAGCCCTTGTACAAACTTGTACAAACTTGTACAAACTTGTACAAACTTGTACAAACTTGTACAAACTTGTACATCCTTGTACACACTTGTACACGATTTTACACCCTTGTACACACTTGTACAACCTTGTAAAAACTTGTACAACCTTGTACACACTTGTACACCCTTGTACACACTTGTACAACCTTGTACACACTTGTACAAACTTGTACACACTTGTACAACCTTTTACACACTTGTACAACCTTGTACACACTTGTACAACCTTGTACACACTTGTACAACCTTGTACACACTTGTACAACCTTGTACACACTTGTACAACCTTGTACACACTTGTACAACCTTGTACACACTTGTACAACCTTGTACACACTTGTACAACCTTGTACAAACTTGTACAACCTTGTACACACTTGTACAACCTTGTACACACTTGTACAACCTTGTACACACTTGTACAACCTTGTACATTCTTGTACAACCATGTACACACTTGTACAACCATGTAAAAACTTGTACAACCTTGTACACACTTGTACACCCTTGTACACACTTGTACAAGCTTGTACACACTTGTACAACCTTGTACACACTTGTACACCCTTGTACACACTTGTACAACCTTTTACAAACTTGTACACACTTGTACAAACTTGTACATTATTGTACATACTTGTACACCCTTGTACACACTTGTACAACCTTGTACAAACCTGTACACCCTTGTACACACTTGTACAAGCTTGTACACACTTGTACAAACTTGTACACACTTGTACAACCTTGTACAAACTTGTACAACCTTGTACACACTTGTACAACCTTGTACACACTTGTACAAGCTTGTACACACTTGTACAAGTTGTACACACTTGTACAATCTTGTACACACTTGTACAACCTTGTACACACTTGTACAACCTTGTACAAACTTGTACAAACTTGTACAACCTTTTCATCCTTGTACACATTTGTACATCCTTGTACACATTTGTACAACCTTGTACAAACCTGTACACCCTTGTACACACTTGTACAAGCTTGTACACGATTGTACACCCTTGTACACACTTGTGCACCCTTGTACACACTTGTACACCCTTGTACACACTTGTACAACCTTGTACAAACTTGTACACTTGTACAACATTGTACAAACCTGTACACCCTTGTACACACTTGTACAACCTTGTACACACTTGTACAAACTTGTACCCCCTGTTACAACCTTGTACACACTTGTACAACCTTGTACACACTTGTACAGCCTTGTACACAATTGTACACCCATGTACACAATTTAAAAACTTGTACACACTTGTACAACCTTGTACACACTTGTACAACCTTGTACACACTTGTACAACCTTGTACACACTTGTACAACCTTGTACACACTTGTACAACCTTGTACACACTTGTACAACCTTGTACAAACTTGTACAAACTTGTACACACTTGTACACCCTTGTACACACTTGTAAAAGCTTGTACACACTTGTACAACCTTGTACACACTTGTACAACCTTGTACACAATTGTATAACCTTGTACACACTTGTACAACCTTGTACAAACTTGTACAAACTTGTACACACTTGTACACCCTTGTACACACTTGTAAAAGCTTGTACACACTTGTACAACCTTGTACACACTTGTACAGCCTTGTACAAAATTGTACAACCTTGTACACACTTGTACAGCCTTGTACACAATTGTACAACCTTGTACACACTTGTACAACCTTGTACACCCTTGTACAAACTTTTACACATCGTACACACTTGTACACCCTTGTACAAACTTGTACATCTTTGTACACACTTGTACAACCTTGTACACACTTGTACAACCTTGTACACACTTGTACAGCCTTGTACACAATTGTACAACCTTGTACACAGTTGTACAGCCTTGTACACAATTGTACAACCTTGTACACACTTGTACAACCTTGTACACCCTTGTACACACTTTTACTTATCGTACACACTTGTACACCCTTGTACAAACTTGTTCATCCTTGTACACACTTGTACAACCTTGTACAAACTTGTACAAACTTTTACAAACTTGTACAAACTTGTACATCCTTGTACACACTTGTACAACCTTGTACAAACTTGTACAAACTTGTACATCCTTGTACACGATTTTACACCCTTGTACACACTTGTACAACCTTGTAAAAACTTGTACAACCTTGTACACACTTGTACACCCTTGTACACACTTGTACAACCTTGTACACACTTGTACAACCTTGTACACACTTGTACAACCTTGTACACACTTGTACAACCTTGTACACACTTGTACAACCTTGTACACACTTGTACAACCTTGTACACACTTGTACAACCTTGTACACACTTGTACAACCTTGTACACACTTGTACAACCTTGTACACACTTGTACAACCTTGTACACACTTGTACAACCTTGTACACACTTGTACAACCTTGTACACACTTGTACAACCTTGTACACACTTGTACACACTTGTACAACCTTGTACACACTTGTACAACCTTGTACACACTTGTACAACCTTGTACACACTTGTACAACCTTGTACACACTTGTACAACCATGTAAAAACTTGTACAACCTTGTACACACTTGTACACCCTTGTACACACTTGTACAAGCTTGTACACACTTGTACAACCTTGTACACACTTGTACACCCTTGTACACACTTGTACAACCTTTTACAAACTTGTACACAATTGTACAAACTTGTACATTATTGTACATACTTGTACACCCTTGTACACACTTGTACAACCTTGTACAAACCTGTACACCCTTGTACACACTTGTACAACCTTGTACAAACCTGTACACCCTTGTACACACTTGTACAAGCTTGTACACACTTGTACAAGCTTGTACACACTTGTACACCCTTGTTCAAACTTGTGCACCCTTGTACACCTTTGTACACCCTTGTACACATTTGTACAACCTTGTACAAACTTGTACACACTTGTACAAACTTGTACACACTTGTACAACCTTGTACAAACTTGTACAACCTTGTACACACTTGTACAACCTTGTACACACTTGTACAAGCTTGTACACACTTGTACAAGTTGTACACTTTTGTACAAGTTGTACACACTTGTACAACCTTGTACACACTTGTACAACCTTGTACACACTTTTACAACCTTGTACACACTTGTACAACCTTGTACAAACTTGTACAAACTTGTACAACCTTTTCATCCTTGTACACATTTGTACACCCTTGTACACACTTGTACAACCTTGTACAAACCTGTACACCCTTGTACACACTTGTACAAGCTTGTACACGATTGTACACCCTTGTACACACTTGTGCACCCTTGTACACACTTGTACACCCTTGTACACACTTGTACAACCTTGTACAAACTTGTACACACTTGTACAACATTGTACAAACCTGTACACCCTTGTACACACTTGTACAACCTTGTACACACTTGTACAACCTTGTACCCCCTGTTACAACCTTGTACACACTTGTACAACCTTGTACACACTTGTACAGCCTTGTACACAATTGTACACCCATGTACACAATTTAAAAACTTGTACACACTTGTACAACCTTGTACACACTTGTACAACCTTGTACACACTTGTACAACCTTGTACACACTTGTACAACCTTGTACACACTTGTACAGCCTTGTACACAATTGTACAACCTTGTACACAGTTGTACAGCCTTGTACACAATTGTACAACCTTGTACACACTTGTACAACCTTGTACACCCTTGTACACACTTTTACTTATTGTACACACTTGTACACCCTTGTACAAACTTGTACATCCTTGTACACACTTGTACAACCTTGTACAAACTTGTACAAACTTGTACATCCTTGTACACGATTTTACACCCTTGTACACACTTGTACAACCTTGTAAAAACTTGTACAACCTTGTACACACTTGTACACCCATGTACACACTTGTACAACCTTTACACACTTGTACAACCTTGTACACACTTGTACAACCTTTTACACACTTGTACAACCTTGTACACACTTGTACAACCTTGTACACACTTGTACAACCTTGTACACACTTGTACAACCTTGTACACACTTGTACAACCTTGTACACACTTGTACAACCTTGTACACACTTGTACAACCTTGTACACACTTGTACAACCTTGTACAAACTTGTACAACCTTGTACACACTTGTACAACCTTGTACAAACTTGTACAACCTTGTACAAACTTGTACAACCTTGTACACACTTGTACAACCATGTAAAAACTTGTACAACCTTGTACACACTTGTACACCCTTGTACACACTTGTACAAGCTTGTACACACTTGTACAACCTTGTACACACTTGTACACCCTTGTACACACTTGTACAACCTTTTACAAACTTGTACACACTTGTACAAACTTGTACATTATTGTACATACTTGTACACCCTTGTACACACTTGTACAACCTTGTACAAACCTGTACACCCTTGTACACACTTGTACAAGCTTGTACACACTTGTACAAGCTTGTACACACTTGTACACCCTTGTTCAAACTTGTGCACCCTTGTACATTTTTGTACACCCTTGTACACATTTGTACAACCTTGTACAAACTTGTACACACTTGTACAAACTTGTACACATTTGTACAACCTTGTACAAACTTGTACAACCTTGTACACACTTGTACAACCTTGTACACACTTGTAAAAGCTTGTACACACTTGTACAAGTTGTACACACTTGTACAACCTTGTACACACTTGTACAACCTTGTACACACTTGTACAACCTTGTACAAACTTGTACAAACTTGTACAACCTTTTCATCCTTGTACACATTTGTACACCCTTGTACACACTTGTACAACCTTGTACACACTTGTACAACCTTGTACACACTTGTACAACCTTGTACACACTTGTACAACCTTGTACACACTTGTACAACCTTGTACACACTTGTACAACCTTGTACAAACTTGTACAAACTTGTACACACTTGTACACCCTTGTACACACTTGTAAAAGCTTGTACACACTTGTACAACCTTGTACACACTTGTACAACCTTGTACACAATTGTATAACCTTGTACACACTTGTACAACCTTGTACAAACTTGTACAAACTTGTACACACTTGTACACCCTTGTACACACTTGTAAAAGCTTGTACACACTTGTACAACCTTGTACACACTTGTACAGCCTTGTACAAAATTGTACAACCTTGTACACACTTGTACAGCCTTGTACACAATTGTACAACCTTGTACACACTTGTACAACCTTGTACACCCTTGTACAAACTTTTACACATCGTACACACTTGTACACCCTTGTACAAACTTGTACATCTTTGTACACACTTGTACAACCTTGTACACACTTGTACAACCTTGTACACACTTGTACAGCCTTGTACACAATTGTACAACCTTGTACACAGTTGTACAGCCTTGTACACAATTGTACAACCTTGTACACACTTGTACAACCTTGTACACCCTTGTACACACTTTTACTTATCGTACACACTTGTACACCCTTGTACAAACTTGTTCATCCTTGTACACACTTGTACAACCTTGTACAAACTTGTACAAACTTTTACAAACTTGTACAAACTTGTACATCCTTGTACACACTTGTACAACCTTGTACAAACTTGTACAAACTTGTACATCCTTGTACACGATTTTACACCCTTGTACACACTTGTACAACCTTGTAAAAACTTGTACAACCTTGTACACACTTGTACACCCTTGTACACACTTGTACAACCTTGTACACACTTGTACAACCTTGTACACACTTGTACAACCTTGTACACACTTGTACAACCTTGTACACACTTGTACAACCTTGTACACACTTGTACAACCTTGTACACACTTGTACAACCTTGTACACACTTGTACAACCTTGTACACACTTGTACAACCTTGTACACACTTGTACAACCTTGTACACACTTGTACAACCTTGTACACACTTGTACAACCTTGTACACACTTGTACAACCTTGTACACACTTGTACACACTTGTACAACCTTGTACACACTTGTACAACCTTGTACACACTTGTACAACCTTGTACACACTTGTACAACCTTGTACACACTTGTACAACCATGTAAAAACTTGTACAACCTTGTACACACTTGTACACCCTTGTACACACTTGTACAAGCTTGTACACACTTGTACAACCTTGTACACACTTGTACACCCTTGTACACACTTGTACAACCTTTTACAAACTTGTACACAATTGTACAAACTTGTACATTATTGTACATACTTGTACACCCTTGTACACACTTGTACAACCTTGTACAAACCTGTACACCCTTGTACACACTTGTACAACCTTGTACAAACCTGTACACCCTTGTACACACTTGTACAAGCTTGTACACACTTGTACAAGCTTGTACACACTTGTACACCCTTGTTCAAACTTGTGCACCCTTGTACACCTTTGTACACCCTTGTACACATTTGTACAACCTTGTACAAACTTGTACACACTTGTACAAACTTGTACACACTTGTACAACCTTGTACAAACTTGTACAACCTTGTACACACTTGTACAACCTTGTACACACTTGTACAAGCTTGTACACACTTGTACAAGTTGTACACTTTTGTACAAGTTGTACACACTTGTACAACCTTGTACACACTTGTACAACCTTGTACACACTTTTACAACCTTGTACACACTTGTACAACCTTGTACAAACTTGTACAAACTTGTACAACCTTTTCATCCTTGTACACATTTGTACACCCTTGTACACACTTGTACAACCTTGTACAAACCTGTACACCCTTGTACACACTTGTACAAGCTTGTACACGATTGTACACCCTTGTACACACTTGTGCACCCTTGTACACACTTGTACACCCTTGTACACACTTGTACAACCTTGTACAAACTTGTACACACTTGTACAACATTGTACAAACCTGTACACCCTTGTACACACTTGTACAACCTTGTACACACTTGTACAACCTTGTACCCCCTGTTACAACCTTGTACACACTTGTACAACCTTGTACACACTTGTACAGCCTTGTACACAATTGTACACCCATGTACACAATTTAAAAACTTGTACACACTTGTACAACCTTGTACACACTTGTACAACCTTGTACACACTTGTACAACCTTGTACACACTTGTACAACCTTGTACACACTTGTACAGCCTTGTACACAATTGTACAACCTTGTACACAGTTGTACAGCCTTGTACACAATTGTACAACCTTGTACACACTTGTACAACCTTGTACACCCTTGTACACACTTTTACTTATTGTACACACTTGTACACCCTTGTACAAACTTGTACATCCTTGTACACACTTGTACAACCTTGTACAAACTTGTACAAACTTGTACATCCTTGTACACGATTTTACACCCTTGTACACACTTGTACAACCTTGTAAAAACTTGTACAACCTTGTACACACTTGTACACCCATGTACACACTTGTACAACCTTTACACACTTGTACAACCTTGTACACACTTGTACAACCTTTTACACACTTGTACAACCTTGTACACACTTGTACAACCTTGTACACACTTGTACAACCTTGTACACACTTGTATAACCTTGTACACACTTGTACAACCTTGTACACACTTGTACAACCTTGTACACACTTGTACAACCTTGTACACACTTGTACAACCTTGTACAAACTTGTACAACCTTGTACACACTTGTACAACCTTGTACAAACTTGTACAACCTTGTACAAACTTGTACAACCTTGTACACACTTGTACAACCATGTAAAAACTTGTACAACCTTGTACACACTTGTACACCCTTGTACACACTTGTACAAGCTTGTACACACTTGTACAACCTTGTACACACTTGTACACCCTTGTACACACTTGTACAACCTTTTACAAACTTGTACACACTTGTACAAACTTGTACATTATTGTACATACTTGTACACCCTTGTACACACTTGTACAACCTTGTACAAACCTGTACACCCTTGTACACACTTGTACAAGCTTGTACACACTTGTACAAGCTTGTACACACTTGTACACCCTTGTTCAAACTTGTGCACCCTTGTACATTTTTGTACACCCTTGTACACATTTGTACAACCTTGTACAAACTTGTACACACTTGTACAAACTTGTACACATTTGTACAACCTTGTACAAACTTGTACAACCTTGTACACACTTGTACAACCTTGTACACACTTGTAAAAGCTTGTACACACTTGTACAAGTTGTACACACTTGTACAACCTTGTACACACTTGTACAACCTTGTACACACTTGTACAACCTTGTACAAACTTGTACAAACTTGTACAACCTTTTCATCCTTGTACACATTTGTACACCCTTGTACACACTTGTACAACCTTGTACAAACCTGTACACCCTTGTACACACTTGTACAAGCTTGTACACGATTGTACACCCTTGTACACACTTGTGCACCCTTGTACACACTTGTACACCCTTGTACACACTTGTACAACCTTGTACAAACTTGTACACTTGTACAACATTGTACAAACCTGTACACCCTTGTACACACTTGTACAACCTTGTACACACTTGTACAACCTTGTACCCCCTGTTACAACCTTGTACACACTTGTACAACCTTGTACACACTTGTACAGCCTTGTACACAATTGTACACCCATGTACACAATTTAAAAACTTGTACACACTTGTACAACCTTGTACACACTTGTACAACCTTGTACACACTTGTACAACCTTGTACACACTTTTACAACCTTGTACACACTTGTACAACCTTGTACAAACTTGTACAAACTTGTACACACTTGTACACCCTTGTACACACTTGTAAAAGCTTGTACACACTTGTACAACCTTGTACACACTTGTACAACCTTGTAGACAATTGTATAACCTTGTACACACTTGTACAACCTTGTACAAACTTGTACAAACTTGTACACACTTGTACACCCTTGTACACACTTGTAAAAGCTTGTACACACTTGTACAACCTTGTACACACTTGTACACCCTTGTACACACTTGTACAACCTTGTACACACTTGTACAACCTTGTACACAATTGTACAACCTTGTACACACTTGTACAACCTTGTACACACTTGTACAACCTTGTACACACTTGTACAGCCTTGTACACATTTGTACAACCTTGTACACACTTGTACAACCTTGTACACACTTGTACAACCTTGTACACAATTGTACAGCCTTGTACACACTTGTACAACCTTGTACACACTTGTACAGCCTTGTACAAAATTGTACAACCTTGTACACACTTGTACAGCCTTGTACACAATTGTACAACCTTGTACACACTTGTACAAACTTGTACACCCTTGTACAAACTTTTACACATCGTACACACTTGTACAGCCCTTGTACAAACTTGTACATCCTTGTACACACTTGTACAACCTTGTACACACTTGAACATCCTTGTACACAATTGTACACCCTTGTACACACTTGTACAACCTTGTACACACTTGTACAACCTTGAACAAACTTGTACAGCCTTGTACACAATTGTACAATCTTGTACACACTTGTACAACCTTGTACACACTTGTACAACCTTGTAAACAATTGTACAGCCTTGTACACACTTGTACAACCTTGTACACACTTGTACAGCCTTGTACACAATTGTACAACCTTGTACACACTTGTACAACCTTGTACACACTTGTACAACCTTGTACACAATTGTACAGCCTTGTACACACTTGTACAACCTTGTACACACTTGTACAACCTTGTAAAAACTTGTACACCCTTGTACACACTTGTACAACCTTGTACAACCTTGTACACACTTGTACAGCCTTGTACAACCTTGTACAACCTTGTACACACTTGTACAGCCTTGTAAAAACTTGTACACCCTTGTACACACATGTACAACCTTGTACACAACTTGTACAACCTTGTACACACTTGTACAAGCTTGTACACACTTGTACAACCTTGTACACACTTGTACACCCTTGTACACACTTGTACAACCTTTTACAAACTTGTACACACTTGTACAAACTTGTACATTATTGTACATACTTGTACACCCTTGTACACACTTGTACAACCTTGTACAAACCTGTACACCCTTGTACACACTTGTACAAGCTTGTACACACTTGTACAAACTTGTACACACTTGTACAACCTTGTACAAACTTGTACAACCTTGTACACACTTGTACAACCTTGTACACACTTGTACAAGCTTGTACACACTTGTACAAGTTGTACACACTTGTACAACCTTGTACACACTTGTACAACCTTGTACACACTTGTACAACCTTGTACAAACTTGTACAAACTTGTACAACCTTTTCATCCTTGTACACATTTGTACATCCTTGTACACATTTGTACAACCTTGTACAAACCTGTACACCCTTGTACACACTTGTACAAGCTTGTACACGATTGTACAACCCTTGTACACACTTGTGCACCCTTGTACACACTTGTACACCCCTTGTACACACTTGTACAACCTTGTACAAACTTGTACACTTGTACAACATTGTACAAACCTGTACACCCTTGTACACACTTGTACAACCTTGTACACACTTGTACAAACTTGTACCCCCTGTTACAAACCTTGTACACACTTGTACAACCTTGTACACACTTGTACAGCCTTGTACACAATTGTACACCCATGTACACAATTTAAAAACTTGTACACACTTGTACAACCTTGTACACACTTGTACAACCTTGTACACACTTGTACAACCTTGTACACACTTGTACAACCTTGTACACACTTGTACAACCTTGTACAAACTTGTACAAACTTGTACACACTTGTACACCCTTGTACACACTTGTAAAAGCTTGTACACACTTGTACAACCTTGTACACACTTGTACAACCTTGTACACAATTGTATAACCTTGTACACACTTGTACAACCTTGTACAAACTTGTACAAACTTGTACACACTTGTACACCCTTGTACACACTTGTAAAAGCTTGTACACACTTGTACAACCTTGTACACACTTGTACAGCCTTGTACAAAATTGTACAACCTTGTACACACTTGTACAGCCTTGTACACAATTGTACAACCTTGTACACACTTGTACAACCTTGTACACCCTTGTACAAACTTTTACACATCGTACACACTTGTACACCCTTGTACAAACTTGTACATCTTTGTACACACTTGTACAACCTTGTACACACTTGTACAACCTTGTACACACTTGTACAGCCTTGTACACAATTGTACAACCTTGTACACAGTTGTACAGCCTTGTACACAATTGTACAACCTTGTACACACTTGTACAACCTTGTACACCCTTGTACACACTTTTACTTATCGTACACACTTGTACACCCTTGTACAAACTTGTTCATCCTTGTACACACTTGTACAACCTTGTACAAACTTGTACAAACTTTTACAAACTTGTACAAACTTGTACATCCTTGTACACACTTGTACAACCTTGTACAAACTTGTACAAACTTGTACATCCTTGTACACGATTTTACACCCTTGTACACACTTGTACAACCTTGTAAAAACTTGTACAACCTTGTACACACTTGTACACCCTTGTACACACTTGTACAACCTTGTACACACTTGTACAACCTTGTACACACTTGTACAACCTTGTACACACTTGTACAACCTTGTACACACTTGTACAACCTTGTACACACTTGTACAACCTTGTACACACTTGTACAACCTTGTTCACACTTGTACAACCTTGTACACACTTGTACAACCTTGTACACACTTGTACACCTTGTACACACTTGTACAACCTTGTACACACTTGTACAACCTTGTACAACCTTGTACACACTTGTACAAACCTTGTACACACTTGTACAACCTTGTACACACTTGTACAACCTTGTACACACTTGTACAACCTTGTACACACTTGTACAACCATGTAAAAACTTGTACAACCTTGTACACACTTGTACAAGCTTGTACACACTTGTACAACCTTGTACACACTTGTACACCCTTGTACACACTTGTACAACCTTTTACAAACTTGTACACAATTGTACAAACTTGTACATTATTGTACATACTTGTACACCCTTGTACACACTTGTACAACCTTGTACAAACCTGTACACCCTTGTACACACTTGTACAACCTTGTACAAACCTGTACACCCTTGTACACACTTGTACAAGCTTGTACACACTTGTACAAGCTTGTACACACTTGTACACCCTTGTTCAAACTTGTGCACCCTTGTACACCTTTGTACACCCTTGTACACATTTGTACAACCTTGTACAAACTTGTACACACTTGTACAAACTTGTACACACTTGTACAACCTTGTACAAACTTGTACAACCTTGTACACACTTGTACAACCTTGTACACACTTGTACAAGCTTGTACACACTTGTACAAGTTGT
>NW_026543025.1:0-69168 GCF_028750875.1 Macrosteles quadrilineatus | reverse complement strand
CGGTTTTCTTTTCGGTTCATTTTTCAACTCATTTTCTATCTTGCTGATATCACAAGGGGCTGTGATGCTGTTTCCATTACTGACCAGTCTATCATTGATCTGAAATGCACAATTTTTAGGTCAAAGAAGTAATCATACAAATTATATACAGTATCTGTACTCTATGTTGTTTCCATTACTGACCAGTCTATCATTGATCTGAAATGCACAATTTTTAGGTCAAAGAAGTAATCATACAAATTATATACAGTATCTGTACTCTATGTTGTTTCCATTACTGACCAGTCTATCATTGATCTGAAATGCAAAATTTTTAGGTCAAAGAAGTAATCATACAAATTATATACAGTATCTGTACTCTATGTTGTTTCCATTACTGACCAGTCTATCATTGATCCAGGGGTGCCCATCCCCCCCTAGACTCATGACGCACCCCCCCCCCCCCAAATTGAGCAACAGCCCCCCCCCACCATAAATGATGTACACAACGAATGAGAAACATTATTCCCCCGCCCAGCACTATTTGTAAAACTTTAAAAGAAGTTTTATACATTTTTTTGGACATTCAAATTCAAACCAAGTTAATCTATACAAATAAAGTTATAGTTTTGTCTGTAAATTGCTCAAAATTATACATATTTTGTGTTATTTTTACGTTTTATACATTGAAGAAGTTGAAACATGTCTTATCTCAATTTATGTCCGTCTTCCACGGCCCAGAAGGCATTTTACGCAGCCTACTCTAAAGGAAACTAGAGTACCGATTATGATTCTAATGGTTTAATTGTTATTCACAGGATTGGCGAGAGTGTCCTTATAGCCATTAAAATATGGCCTCATTATTTTGGAAATAAAATAACGGACGATCAAAAACCCAATTTTGTGTGATTTTTCTAGTTTATTTTCTCATGTTTACTACATACGTCTATGAAATACTAATAATAAGATGTCATAAATGAAACTATGAACAGCTGTTTTGATAAAGATTCCTTTTTCTAGCTGTCACTGATTACATATATGATGTTTACGAATACTTTGTAGGCCCTAACCATTTCCGATCACGTTTGTAAGCAAAACCGAAACCAAGTGAGATTAATAACCGTGTGGCTTTGGCTTACATAACGGGTTTGATTTATCACGGGTATTAATATGTAACTGTAAATTAAATTAAATTACTAGCCATCATCCAGGTTGGGGACCGGAGATTCTGTGTGTATCAAGTTTTACTTGAATTTTGATTACCGAGAAAAGACCGTGAATCAGTGTAGTACTTGTACTACAGGGCTGGAAAACTTATCTTTCTATATAAATACAACAGTTTATAAGTCACCTCAATTTAAGGAATTTTTTATTGCCAGAATATCCATAGCATTCGTAACCTCTGCTTAACGAATTGTCAGCGTCTTTCTCTTGATATAACGACCCCCTCTCCCTCCCTTTGGGAACATCACAGCTCCTTTGATGAAAATGAAATGGAAACAAGAAACAACGCTTGCGCCAACAATCGTCTGCTCCGTTTTAGACTTCTGTCTGCTGTGCGCTATGTTACAACAGATTTCAGATACTGTACAACAGCTGGGGAATGATGACAATATAATTCTTAGTAAACTGTGATTGAATGATTATGGTAACTTTAGTTAGGCTGTGATTGGCCAATGAGTAGGCCTAAATATGGCGATTTGTAGAATTAGTGTATGAATTGAAGAGAAGAGAAAAACAAAGAAAAAGAATAACAAGATTGTTCTCGTTACATGCTTTTTTAAGAGTGTTTTAGTTATCTCTAAATATAATTTTACACTTTTTTATTAGGCCTACTTATCTATCAATTCCTATGCTGTGATACAGCACCTCGGTAGCCTATATGTCCATCATGAGCAGTAGGTACCTTATAACACTTTCTAAAGGTTCCTTTAATATTAACGCTATTTATAGCAATGCAGTGTTTGGCTAGTGATTAGTTGAGTTTAGTTAGCTATAATTTTAAACGTTGCCGTTTGTACAACTGAACCAAGATAAATGATTTGAAATTTAAATAATAATGTTATTGCACAATAATAATGATTGTGCAGTATTGAATTTCGTGTATAAGAATGCAAATCGTGACGTTAATGGCTGTTTACAGCGTTTTAATGGGTTTGTCATCATTCAGTTTTTATAATATATTGGATTAACCGTATTTTTCATTACTCCCCCTCCCTAATAACTCAGATAATCGAGTATCTACACAATAGTGCAAAGTATTGTAGCCTAATGCTACTTAATTGTATTTTAACGAACTTTATGTCAACAAAGTGTTCTGTGCTGAGTCGCGGTGTGGCTGGACGTGTCTGTACCACGCGTTATCTTTTATCTATCACAGCAGTTTAGCCATCCCGTGCGCTCCCTCTTAGATCTCACGTCTTGCTAATCTTGAATAATCACTTTCTACACGAATCCTAAACCATCCTAAAATCCTATTTTAACTAATTGAATTCAATAATATAACTGTTGTCATTAATTAATCCACTTTCTATCTGGCGACTTCGTAATATATTTTGGATTGTTGTCACGTTGAACACTGTTGCAATTAGCTTTAGCCACCCCCCCCCCCATTTGAATTTTTGAGCCCCCCCCAAGAATTTCAATGACGCAGTCTGCGTCACAGCCCCCCCTTGTGGGCACCCCTGATTGATCTGAAATGCACAATTTTTAGGTCAAAGAAGTAATCATACAAATTATATAGCCTACAGTATCTGTACTCTATGTTGTTTCCATTACTGACCAGTCTATCATTGATCTGAAATGCACAATTTTTAGGTCAAAGAAGTAATCATACAAATTATATACAGTATCTGTACTCTATGTTGTTTCCATTACTGACCAGTCTATCATTGATCTGAAATGCACAATTTTTAGGTCAAAGAAGTAATCATACAAATTATATACAGTATCTGTACTCTATGTTGTTTCCATTACTGACCAGTCTATCATTGATCTGAAATGCACAATTTTTAGGTCAAAGAAGTAATCATACAAATTATATACAGTATCTGTACTCTATGTTGTTTCCATTACTGACCAGTCTATCATTGATCTGAAATGCACAATTTTTAGGTCAAAGAAGTAATCATACAAATTATATAGCCTACAGTATCTGTACTCTATATTGTTTCCATTACTGACCAGTCTATCATTGATCTGAAATGCACAATTTTTAGGTCAAAGAAGTAATCATACAAATTATATACAGTATCTGTACTCTATGTTGTTTCCATTACTGGCCAGTCTATCATTGATCTGAAATGCACAATTTTTAGGTCAAAGAAGTAATCATACAAATTATATAGCCTACAGTATCTGTACTCTATGTTGTTTCCATTACTGACCAGTCTATCACGGATCTGAAATGCACAATTTTTAGGTCAAAGAAGTAATCATACAAATTATATACAGTATCTGTACTCTATGTTGTTTCCATTACTGACCAGTCTATCATTGATCTGAAATGCAAAATTTTTAGGTCAAAGAAGTAATCATACAAATTATATACAGTATCTGTACTCTATGTTGTTTCCATTACTGAATAGTCTATCATTGATCTGAAATGCAAAATTTTTAGGTCAAAGAAGTAATCATACAAATTATATACAGTATCTGTACTCTATGTTGTTTCCATTATTAAAGATATGACTTCAGGAATTAAACTGAGTATTTTTGCTTACAGAAAATATTGCAAAGTTGAGTAGATTTGTAGATTAAATACATTTATATACTCGATTGCACAGCAACAAAACTTGCTACAATGCTTATGGAAGTTTTACTTAAGCATAAACAGACATAGCTCACATCATACATACCAAGTTATCACTTTTTAACTAAGTAGGCCAATAGAAAAAAATAATTATTTAAGTTTATTTAATCATTGTAAACACACACTTTTTGGGTTTCAAACTGGCATTGATTTTATTTAGGATATGTCAGTATATTTTTAGTGGAAGAATAAAAATTAAAACATTCAACTCATTATGAACTAACTGCCATAGACTAACCAACACAAATAGACTTCTCATCCCATTATAAATAATTTTGTAGCTCGTTTTTTGCCTCTAGTTCATGTCCAGGTACAGTAGACTCGCTCTTATCCGGACACCTTTTAACCGGACATCGGTTTAACCGGACAATACTCGGCGGAAATGACATCTCTTTAAACGGACAATTTTTACCAGCACATTGGTTTAACCGGACTAGATCAGCAGGAAGCGGGCAGTACTGAAACGACTGTTCTCGTGGGAAAGATTTGAGACCAGTGATCACGTGTCTAAATACAATGCTCTCCTAAATATAAGTCGAATATCACTGTAAACAGTCTGTTTTAACGAGTTTTTGGGGACGTTGCTTTAACCAGGAAACCCGTTATCCGGACTGACCTCGGTCCCGAGGAGTCCGGATAAGAGGGAGTCTACTGTACACTGATCGCTGGGTCGATGAAATTTGGTTTCTATTATTTTAGGGTTGATTTCAAGATTTGTACCTGATTGGTTATATAACTATGAGGCGAGTTATTGTTTACTATTAGATCGTTTTATTTGTATAAACGAGGTTTTAGATTACGGTACTATGTAATAACTAGAAACAAATTGTAAACAAAACACGACCTCTACTGTGTACTGGATGAAACTGTCTTCAGCTGATCCATAAGGATGAGAAATCTACTTTGGGAGTATGTTTTATCTATGTATAACTGCTTACCTCAATCTTGGGCTGATTGTTCACACTGGGTTCCTCAAGAACATTGGGTGGATTACACTGTTCTTCTTTAACAGCATTATTATCCTAAACAAAAAAAAAAATAAAACGTAAATTGGTTTGGTAAATTTTTGAGTTATGGACTTTTAACTACCATTAACTCAGATGGTCTTAGTAGCGAAGCTACACATAGAATCTCTCCCCATTCTCCACTAACCCTGTAGTTTTTCAGTTTCAAATGCATTACACCAATGAATACAAACCTTAAAAGAAGCAAAATGCTTATGGAGAATAATTATTAGACTCAAATTTTCCCACCAAAATGAGCTTTGTGCGGTGGCCGCGTTACTCTATCTCTCTCTCTCTCTCTATAAGCAGATTCTTTGTCTCACTCTCTCTCACTCTGTTAGTTGACTTAGCCTCGCCTTTGCTACCTAGCAGCTGCTGTGGGAACTATCCAAAATTAAAATAATCCCAGACTAGTAGTCCTATCAATATTTTTAAATTAATGAATTTCTTACACAAATGTTGCCTACGCTTAGATTTTTTGTACCGATATATAAAAAGATATTATTTTTTATCTCTTGAAAGATCATTCTCATTTGGACATTACAAATTATTGTAATGTATTTTACAATAATACATTACACATTATTAATATGTGTAATAATGAAAATGTGTATTAAAATGTGCAATAATAATGCACATTTTCTTGTGCATTAGCACAAGAAAATTATCTGTATGTTTTAGGGAGTCCCTATTATTGATGATGAATTCCAAGAATAAGAACTAATGAACCTTTCCCATTCATTTTGGTTGCTACATGAAACATATTATCTTACTTTAATACTTTTCAATGAAATAGCGACTATACAAAGTAAATGTATTTTAAGCCAAGTATGAATGGAGATGAGTGTAGGATGAGTGGCGCGATTTTGTAGTCTTGTTAGTGACTAAGGCCGACTTATTCCTTAGACACAGCTGTTAATTTAATAGCCCATACAGCTAATGGCAACTAAGGGACCTACAGTTTATAGTGGAATCCGAACCACATTTTCGCCTTAGTAACCTTATATACCAATTGGTCTAATTTTCAGGATAGTACTGCAGATAGTCATAGTACTCACTTGTGCGGACGTTAATCCACACCAGGGAGTATCGCATCCACAGTTCATGCCTATAAATATCCACAGTTCGCAACCTCCTATTAGCTGGATTACAGGACGATGCCACCCGTCCCAGTTTATAGTACTTTTTTAATACTTTTCAATAAAATGGCGACCATACAAAGTAGGTATTTTTTAAAGCCAAGTATGAATGGAGATGAGTGTAGGATGAGTGGCACGATCTTGTAGTCTTGTTAATAGTTGTTAGTGACTAAGGCCAACATATTCCTTAGTCACAGCTGTTAATTAATAGCCCATACAGCTAATGGCAACTAAGGGACCTACAGTTTAGTGGAATCTGAATCACATTTCTGCCTTGGTATGTACACAAATTGGTCTAATTATCAGGATAGTACTGCGGATAGTACTTTATAGTAAGAAAAGCTCGTGAGTGAAACAACCTTAAAAATAACTCCTAAGGGCTTGTTGAGCCTTTAAATTTGTGGTTGAACTTTGTGAAAGATTTACAAAAACAAAATCTAGCTCAGTTCTGCAACACAAAATAATATGTTGGCCTATGATGAAAATGGTGAAATAATTCAACTTTAAAAATCCATAAATGTATCGGATTAGTTGTATATTTTAAAACATCCTCTTTATTTAGCTTGGTTATATCTTATACTCATATCATCCAATTCTCTGTGCTGTTTTGGGTTAAAATTATTAATTTTGCGTTGATAGGCTTAGTTAGTTGTGTGATACCACAAAGATGGCGAGAGTGATAATTTTGACATATTGACCCTGGTAGTCAAATATATTAAATAATGATATATTGAGGAACAATTATTCATGCTACTTACGGAAAAAACTATTTTGACATCCATTAGAGAAGTTGTAGAACAAGACATTTTAGAAGTTTGGGTTTGTCTGTAAAAAAACAATATATATCATGATACTGTTATGGGTATTAAGACACTTCAAACTATTGAGGATTTTTTAATAATCAACTGTAGTACAAAATACCCCCGCCGCAGCAAACCTGCCGACAAAGCGAATTTCCATTTGTCTGAATTAATTTTTAATTAAATCTATTTAAAATCATTAGGTTTAATGAATACCTAGGTTTGCTGCTACAAGGAAACTTATAAAGTGCATTTTTTAGTAAAATATTAATAGCTTAGTACTAAATAAATAAATTTGCCAAGTTGGATCAAAATATATCCATAATCAAGCAAACTCCCTATTGGGAAACTCACTAAAATTTGAACGAATTGTGTTTTTGGCCTCTGGGGACATCAAAATGAAAAAGTAAATCGGTCCCTGGTCTAGGTCTTACTGTGCCACCTACGGTAATAGCTACTTCCCTATAGGGAAATTCACTAAAATGACATAGCCTAGGTAGAAGAAAATTTTGATTTGTTTTCTAAATTTGGAAAGTAGGTAACTTAAGACATTGTATTCATACAAAACATTTCAATCTGTTGAATCCTGCAAAAGTACGCAACACTTTCTGGACACAATAACACTTGTATAAGGAAAAAGTCTTTAAATGAAAGTTGTTGCCATCTACATTGTGGCAAAAGTTGTGCATAACACTGTCTGTGTACGGGCCGTGTATTTCTTGAATAGACAATAATAACTTAGCCTACATAAATTATGAAATTTTTGACACAATTGGGGTCATTGCTGTACTGGCAGAAGATACTCTGTTGATTTCACACTCTGTGATCCCATACAATCCTTTAACTGCATTTAGATCTTGTTGTGAAAACTCTGGGCCTACAGAGCGAGTGCAATAATTCTAGCATACACTCCAGGCTATTTCAAGGAAGAAGCATATAGTACCTAAGTGGTAGAGGTGGGTGTTTTTTAACATAATGAATTAACGAGGGTGTTGCCGAAAACCCTGGTAATAGATTACTGGAAGAATAACTTACTCTATTAACACTAATACCAACACCCTGCCCAGGCTGATGCTAACCGAAACCCCCGGTCTGTGAGACCTCATTTGAAAATAATGGGACCCATTTAGAAACACACAAACCGAACCCCTGGGCCTGTGAGACCCCCTTTAAAATACACTAACGCTGGGCTTCTGAGATGGGCATGTTATTAACAAACAGCCTGTCAAGGTCACGGCACCCATGCAAATTGAAATAACAATATATCAACAGGTAGGGGAGGAAAAGGGGGGATGGTATTGGGGAATGGAATCCGCCAAGTAAATAGTGTTGCCAACATACGCTTTCTGAAAATTCCCATGGGCCTGTCAGACTGACCAGGGTTTCGGTAAAAGTGTTAAATTAGTAATGTCATATATCAACTGTTTGAACAAATAAATAAAATAACGAGCCTATCCTGCTGATGTCTTCCTCTTCATGGCGAGCATCCTAGGGTAGAGGTTTCATTTAAAAAGCAAACAAGCTTTAGCTTTTACGGCTCTAAAATCAACAGGCTAAAGTGCACTCCCTTCCATACCCTGACTGATTTGGGTGGTTGTAACCAAGGTACTGGGGTTTCATCTTGAGGCTAAACTCAGATAGGATACTTGCACATAATAGTGCATATTAGGCCAATAGTGCACATGATGAACTTTTCCAAAGAAAACTTACCATAGTAATATTTCTACTCAGAAGGCAATGTAACTTAACTAAATAGCAGTGAAATTAAATCAGAAGTGTGTATCTAGATCCTATCTTATCCTGGAATACCATGCCAAGTATCCTATGGTCTATATTGTTGGGGTCTTTCTCCGATAGCCTCTCAAGTTTTCAATGATATTAGATTTAGGCTACCTTGATTACCACGTTCGCTGCTGACAACTCCGATCGGAGTCATGCCGTAGGTACTGGCACAGCGTGCGTAGGACTCCGGTCGGAGTCATGGTGCAGTGTTATACAAGTTGGTCTACTGTGACCTCCGCATTTATCGGGTATCACCTAAACTAAGTCAGCATGTTGTGCTGGTCCTAGACTTTAATTTGGTGTATGTTGAGTTTAGGTTGGTAGTAAGTTAAAATTTCCCTTAAAATCCCGTCTGGCAACGCTTTTTGTCTCATTTTCAGGGATTTTCTCTCTTCGAGCCACATTACAAAGATATTGGCTACGGATCCAGGCAGTGCTGCTATCTGCGAGTTTTTCAGTGAACTACGTCCACTCACAATGGGGGTTAACACAGCCCCATTACCACTGCTGTTATACCGCTGTCAAGACTGAAATATTTGAATGCTATTGCGTTGACTGATTCACTGGTGCGCCGAGGCTGCGTCGCATTTCCGACCGTCCCGCAAAAAAGATTCTCGCAGTGAACGTGTTAACAGAGTCTTTAGGCCTATTCCCATTCTGATATTGGTTAGATGACATGGTTTAATGACCAAGAAGACGGTAAGTTATTCAAGGTAAATATTTTACCTATCAAGGCTTGCCGAATCATTCTTGACCCTGAAGATGGCATTCTATTGCTTTAAACAAGAATCTTTGAAAATTTATCATATCTAATTTAAGACTCATTCCAAAGGAATGGATGATTTTAGCAATCGCTAGTGTTAACCTTGAGCTGAACACAAAATAGGCCTTATGAATTTTTAGTTTTAAATCTTGATTTCCAGCGAGTCGAATAAGTTATTCCAACCAGACTAAATTACAAATAATATTCCTTTAAAATCCCTTCATATTGTTATGCAGCAGTGCAATGATTGTAAATGAACACATTTTCTCTAGAAGGGTATAGTTTTGGACAAGGTCTTCAAGAAGGACGCCGGCCAAAAATGAAGAAAATTGCTTAACGTTCTTTGATTCCTAGGTTAAGTGTACTCTGGACTGACAATAAGAAAATAAAACTATGCTGTATTACAACGATTCTTACCATAAAGTAGTGATGCATTGATGAATTAGTGTAAACACTTATTTGTATTGTTATTATTTACTTTGGAGTTGACAGTTTACTGTACTAACTAACCTTGATAATTTGACACTAGTTTTTTTCTAAGACGCTTTTGTCCATGAAGGAGCAGAAGTATTCAAGTCATCCAGCATTGCCAGATTGTATGGCGATGTAATCTTCATTGAATATAGAAAAATATCTCATGCTAAAACCCATGGTGGAAGGAAAATCCCAATATTTTTACAGTAACATTGAAATTAATTAAAAGTAAAACTTCATCGCTTCAAAACATTTAATCATACGACGGCGCTGAAGGGCCACCAACTATAAAAAAATATTTTTCTTAATCTCTGAGAAAAAAACATAGAATTCTGAGTTTAAAGTAAGAATATAACAAGTGGGCGTTCCACTCTGAGATTAAAGTCAGAATTCAACTAGTGGGCGATCCCCTCTGAGATTAAAGTCAGAATTTTACAAGTGGGCGTTCCTCTCTGTGAAAGGAGTTAGAATTCTGAGATTTAAGTCAGAATTGAATTGTGGGCGTTCATCTCTGAGATTAACGTAAGAATTGGACTTAACTCTATCTAGTCTCTACTACTCTACTCTTCTCACGGGCACGGCCACCTTTAACTCCAGGCCGCGGCCTGGTAAAATTGGCAACGTTGCAAGTAGAAGAACACAGTAGAATAGACAACAGAAATGAAATTTATATTATTTCTTTTGTCTAAGATAGTAGGGATGATAGCATCGATATGCTGATAATATCGTTGCAATAAGAGAGGAACGCCCACAGTTCAATTCTGACTTAAGAGTTTAACGCCCACTAGTTATGTTCTAACTTTTTTCTCAGAGAGGAACGCCCAAAATTCAATTCTGACTTTAATCTCAGAATTCTAACTCCTTTCACAGAGAGGAACGCCCACTTGTTAAATTCTGACTTTAATATCAGAGGGGAACGCCCACTAGTTTAATTCTGACTTTAATCTCAGAGTGGAACGCCCACTTGTTATATTCTGACTTTAAACTCAGAATTCTAAGTTTTAACTCGGAGATTAAGACAAAGTTTTTTTAACAGTTGGTGGCCCTTCAGCGCCGTCGTATAATCAAGTGCTTCCATTTGTTACTGAAGAAGTTACGAGCTGCAGTGCTGCAGTAAAAAATACATCTCCAAGCTCCGAACCATTTGGCCCTCAACCTCCTAGACAACAGTCAACATGTCTACAGACATAAAAGAGAAAATGTTTTAGACCTTCCGACTCGATTTGTACAGCAGCTCTGAAATTTCTTTTCTTTGCTTTTTTTGTTAGTGCTAAAGCTATTTAGCTGCTAATTCATGTTTTCCAATTTTTATTTACTTATAGTTTAATGTAAAATACTGTCGATTGTAAATAAAACTTTGTTAAAAAAATTGCTTTTTTGTAAACAATATTTTTTTGTTTTTCCGTTTCGTTAAACAAATAAATTAGTTGGTTTTCGAACGCGAGAGAAGGCTACATAAAGTTGTCCATGTGAGAGACATGGATTGTTTTGTCTAATTCACACACTTGCAGTGATTGTCCTGTCCTTGAGATTTTGCTTATATATAGTTATTGCTACCGCGAGCATTGAGTAGTATTTCCAAAATTGTAATTCACACAAACCTTCCCGGGGGCTGTATCAACTTCTCGAAGTTTCATTACGATTGGATGGCCGAGTTGGTAACGCATAAAAGGACGGTAAAAAGTTTCATTACGATTGGATGGCCGAGTTGGTAACGCATAAAAGGACGGTAAAAAGTTTCATTACGATTGGATGGCCGAGTTGGTAACGCATAAAAGGACAAACAAACAAAAAATTGATTCTTGTATAGGAAGAGAAGAGAAGAAATTTACATCCGTGAAAGCAATATCTCAGATTAATTGATTTAAATCCAATTTTGACTGAACTTGGCTGGAAAATGTTTGACAGCTTAACACTTCTCATTTTAGTTCGCGAACCAGCAAGATCGGGTTATGGGGCTTTTAAATTTTCAAAATTTGCTTTTTCACATTTCCCCCTCCGAAACATGAAAATACTCAACTTGCATTACAGCCATCATGTGGAGCTTAAGAATAGTTTTGTATATTGAAGCGTTGCTGTACAATAAAATATCACGTACAAAATATATAAAAAAACCGGTATACTTTTAAAATTCACAAAATGATATTCTTATGTAGGAAAAGAAAACTACAATAGTTTCCTTGTTTAAGGACATATTTTTTGGTTAAATTTGGCAAAATTATTTAGTTTATTCTAAACCTATACCATTTTATAAAAAAAGTCTTTCCTTCCCTGTTTCAGCAAACCTAAATACTTGTCAAATCTAGCACTTTTTAAATGGAGATTAAATATGACTTGCTTATGGAAATATTTTAGTTGAATAAAATCCAATTGAAATTCACTTGAGCAGGTTCGATGCAGCGGGGTTAGGCTATTTAAATTAAATTATAGTAGTAAAAGATTAATTAAATAAATACATTAGCCACATTTTATAAAAATATATCTATAAACTTTTCTTTTCCTCCATAAAATATAATATACCATACTTTTGTTTTACCATCTCTCTTTTGCATAGCACTTTGTGGAGCAGAAAGTTGCTGCTAGGTACTGCATTTTATTGATCCACCCCATTAATCAGGGGGTGGTGCTGGGACTCTGGGGGTAGTAGTGGAACCAGCTCAATGCTTCAATGTGTTTGTTAACCTAACATTATTACAGTGCTTCGGTGTTCACATTTCAATTTGTGCTTCTTGTACTCATTAAGTAAATTTTATGTGGAAAGTAATGCTACTTCATGTATCAACAGGCCTAGTCAATAACCATTACTCAGGATTATATAATATCATATTAGTATAATATTTAATATTTACCTCCATACAGAGGCTTAATTACTTGCCTTATGGATAATTCATTTAATAAGCTAAAATTTCCTAAAATGAACATATTTATGACTGCTTTACTGCTAGCTAATATTAGTCCTTTGGTAGTTTTAGAAAATATTGAAGATACAAATTATAAAAGGCAAATAAAAAATACTCCCATTAAAAGTTCAAAGCTTCCAGCCTGTCAGGCATGTAAGATGTTGGTTGAATCTTTCCTATTACAAATCAAAGCTATGTCAGGTACATTTTCTAGTACTGATAGCAAACAAGTTGAAAATTCGGATGTCAAGATTTTGGAAGACATTTTCAAGAAATTGTGCCACAGTGACAGTTCTACAGATCATTGCTACTCATTGGTTGACAAAAGTAAAGAAGACTTGAAGAACTGGTGGACTATTGATAGGAAAACTAATCCTGACCTCTTACACTACCTGTGTGTTATAAAGCTCCACTTTTGCTGCCCAAGTGGGCACTATGGCCCTAAATGCTATCCGTGTCCCGGTTTCCCTGATAGAATCTGCAATAGTAATGGGAAATGTAAGGGAGATGGCACACGTAAAGGCAACGGTGAATGTTCCTGTGACGTTGGATACTCCGGCAAGACGTGCAACGAATGTGCTGATTCATATTACATTTCATATAAAGACAACGAAAAAATGCTTTGTAGTAGATGCCATTCTGCATGTGATGGTAATTGTTCTAGAGCTGGGACTAGAGGGTGCATGGCATGCAGGGATGGTTGGAGAATGGATAAAACACGAGGGTGCGTTGATGTCAACGAGTGTTTTTCAAAGAGATTGCCATGTAAAAGAAGCGAGTTTTGTATCAACAACGAGGGATCATTCTCGTGCATGGCATGTGACCCTTCTTGTGATACTTGCACAGGAGATGGCCCCGATATGTGTGAAAAATGTGCTGCAGGGTTTGTTCTTAAAGATAACATATGCATAAATGAAAAAGACTATGTATCATATTCGGATGTCACACGATATATTACGTACGTGGGGCTCTGTTTTGCCACCTACATAGTATTTCAGAATAATCCATTGATAGCTAGTGCTATTGGACTGTGTGTAGCAATTTATGTCACTGTGTCAGAATACTTATTAGGAACGCTCACAGCTGCATCATTTACAAGATTATTAGAGAGACTTGACCATTTATGGAGAGATGTTTAAGATTAATAATGTGGATCATAGTGATAAATAAATGCACATAACCATTAGATAATTAAAAGCAATTCAACTGCTCAAGTACGTATATTTCAAATACACCTATATAAACCTTTCTAGTTCCTTGGTAGATAGACAATAATGTTATTTTTAACATTAATAATATGATACAACAATTAGTAAAAAAAACTGTTCAGCTACATAGCAGTTTATTTCTATGGCAACATGAACATTTTCCCGCCAAAAAGTTCACTACCTTTTACCTTGAATGCTTACTGATTGTTTTGTTTTAAGCTAGCAAAAAAGTAAATTAACAATGCGTCGTCTGCTCTCAGTGCTCTGCTCTGTTTGCTTGCTTGAGCGTCTCGGTTTAAAGAATAGTATTTTTTATCATCGAGTGTAAATTAGCCTAATAATTTGTATTTTCCATAATGATTATTTATCTCAATCTACTGTGATCATACTTAAAATAGTATTTTTGTGAGGTATCACACTCGAAGTACCTAGCCTATCTAATAGTAGAACAAATTTTATGATGGATGAGAATAAGCACTTAGTGCTAATTATAAGTAATCCTAATTTAAAAACGCCACAAGGAGTTAAAGTTTTTACAGTTAGTAGTAAAAGTTTTATTTTCATATGGCAAGACAGTAAAATTTTCGTTCATGAAAAATCAGTTGTGGGAAATAGTAAAGAACTTGATCTAACCACAATAAGTGTTAGTTCAAGGATAAAGGTAAGAGGATTAATAAGTTTATAGGATAGGCCTCTACTATAAGTGTTTTTTGTAATAAATGAGTATTTTTAGCAAGCTTTGAATTTGAAGATGATCATCATACCCAAGCAGTCAAGTACCCAAGACTTAACTTAATTCACATGGAGTTTCTGGTCTTATTTTTATAGTTATCTGAGACACATAAAAATAACCAAGCTTTTAAGCTCACGGCTTGAGTTGATTCATTTTGACAACAGATACTGATACGGAAGTCAACCCGGGGGGCCATGTCCCGATTTTTCCCTCACCCTGATGAATGCTGTCCTCATTTTAGCCATGTAGGACTACATTACATCATTTAAACATGTTTTTAAACATAAGGGCTAGGCCTAACTGAAATAATAATGGCCATCATTTCAATACTGTAAACTTTTCTAGGTCTATATAAGTTAGGTACACATTTCAGCAGCTAAGAAATTGTTTACTGGGGTTGACTTCCGTATCTGTTGTCAAAAACATCCGAATGAAAATATAGATCGATATATCGAATAATTTTACATTAAGTTGTTTTTGACAACAGATACGGAAGTGTGCCCGCCCCCCCTCCCCCCGGATTAACATAGGCTTAAATGCGGGCATAAGGAACCGAAATCGGGACTGTCCCGGCAGAATCGGGACGGGTGGCAACCCTGACATACATAGCCTGTGTCCATGCACCTCATGGATAGAACGTCTGTTCAAACACATCCGCATAGGGCCTCAGCCTATTAAGTTTTTATCAAAATCCATTGTTGTCCCTAACTGTAAACCCTTTGAGCTCACAAAGCTGATATACTGGACACAAGAGTAACTTAACTTAACTTCCACCCTAACTCTCTAAACCTAAGTTACCGTAAGCAAGTTTAATTCAACAAAAATGGCTGAAAGCTATGTTTACACCAGACAAGCATTGCAACCTGAGAGTTAAGTTTAGAACTACTACGCTTGGGCTTTGGGTTGTCCAGTGTTCCATAGTGCAGTAAACCTTTAGGCCTAGGCCTGATTGAGAGCAGAGCAATTTAAGGTGTGGTCTGACCAGGAGGGAGACAGCACGAATGACAATATATATTAGCCTACATACCCTATGTGGGACTCTGTTTTACAGCACTGTAGAATGAGGGTTTCCTCTCCTGGTCAGTCTGATATACAACTCATGAGAAGTTCACTTCTCTGTGACAAAGCTTGGTGGGGAGGGATCCATTAAAAAAAAGGTGGTTAGCCAGGTGGTTTGATTACTTACCCCCAATAATTTGAAAGCTGATAGTTTAACCCTGAGTAAATTTTGATGTAGGCTACCGGTACGGTAGGCCTATATGGATCCTAGACTCTGGGTGGTGTTGCCATCTCACATTATTCATAATTACTGAAAACTGGACGAGTTGTACTTTATCTTTGAGTTTTTAATAGACTCTTACTTTCTCCCTCTGTACACAGCATAGGCTATGGAGAAAGTAGCCTAATATTTTTGCAGTACAACCCCATTGGAAACAAAATAAATAAATAAATTGGAACTATTGTGATTTTCCAAATAAAATACCATTGTTCATCCCACCAAGTTTTTTGTTTTAATCAGCTGCTTTTTTACGATAGAGGGAAATGCTTTATCCACCATCAGGGTCTAAAGATTTTTTTTAGTCTGGTGTGTGGGACTCTCGCCCACTAAAATCTATCGATCCAGGCAATGGAAATCCTCTCGGAAACGCTATTTGCAATAGGCCTACTTCAAGAGGGTGCCTTCGTACGCCAGAGATAGCATTTCAGCCACAATGATCCACCAGGACCAGCTGCACTGGTGAATGCCAGCGTTTTACCAATCAGTTCTCTCCTTCTGCGGCAAACCAGCCACCCGCACAGACTGATAGCCCCAACAGTAATAAGGTGTGTTTTTTGATGAAATGGTTAGCCCAGTATGAAATAAATCAAGCTGCCAAATTTGATCAAAATCCTACTAATATTATAAATGAGAAAGTTTGGATGTATGGATGTATGGATGTATGGATGTATGGATGTATGTTTGTGACAAGTGAACGCGAAAAATACTGGTCGGATTGGGCTGAAATTTGGCATGATGATAGCTCACATTCCCGATTAACATATAGGCATATTCTTATTTCAAAAATCCTTTCGGGCTCCGCCCTAGTGGCTCTGGAGTTTCCCATGTTAACCTTATGAGAAATGAAATTATTGAATCTTAACAGCTGTTTCAATTAAACAAGTTGGTTCTGTTCTGTGATGTTCAATAGCATTAAAGTTACAAAAATTACCAACAGGGTGCAGCACTATTATTTCTTTTACATTTATGACAACAGCTAATTTGCAACCAAAAGGTGAGTGAGCGTAGCGAACGAACTTCAACCTGGAGGCGAGTTAGCGTAGAGAACGAGCTAACCTGAAGGCAAGTGAGCGCAGCGAACGAGCTCCAACCTAAAGGTGAGTGAGCGTAGCGAACGAGCTCCAACCTAAAGGTGAAAGAGCGTAGCGAACAAACTTCAACCAGGACGTGATTAAGCCATGCGAACGAGATAATCTTGAAAATTAAGAAGTTAAACGGGGCAAAGCCCGCGGGTTACAGCTAGTCATCCATAAAGAAGCAAACTACAGCAGTTAGGGTAACTTATTCTCCATAAGAAAAACCATTGGAATTACAAATTGAATTTTTATTGCATTTTTCTGTAACCATTATCATTACAAAAACACTTCAAAATACTGTTATAATTTTTTCTTAATTCTATGTGTTGAGGACCATGATAAATAATAAAAATCAGTTTTTAGCCCATAAAACCTCCCATTAAAAACTTGTTCCTAAAATCCCATCATGCTGGTTCACGAGCCCTTAAAATAAACATAGGTTTACATGTTGTACAAATTTCATCAAAATTGGATGCGGTTTTGGTTATTCTTTCTATAGTTCCATTAGTCCATAATACAGGTATATCAATTGAGATGGGTACGCCACCTAGGTGCGTATTTTAACCCAAATATGGGTGAAGGATGACGTGTAGAATGAAGTGAGGTGCCTCGTATAGCTTTGATTTTATTTTTTTATATTTATTAGCCAAGATTATTTATTCAAAACCCAATGAGAGATAACAGCTGGGTCCAGTCTAAACCATAAAAAACTATTCATTTTTATTTGGTTTAGAGGTATAAATATGCTTATTTTAATGAATTTGATCCTACTTCAATATTACGTGTGTTTGTTTGGGGTTCAATAGGCCTAATGCAGTAATGCATTCAGTTCACCACTGGTGGGACTGGGCTGAAATTTGGCATGATAATAGCTCATATTCCCGATTAACATAAAGGCCTATTCTTATCTCAAAAATCCTTTTGGGCTCCGCCCCAGTGGCTCTGTAGTTTATCATGTTAACCTTATGAGTTTTTATATTTAAATGGAACTAAAGGTTAAATAACTTCTTGATCAGCTTTGTACGTGTTATTAAATTTATGGAAAGTAAATAAAGAGACGTCTTATAACACTTAAAACATATATTTACGCTTACACTATTACTCACAAGACGGTAAATATACAAAACAGATGGTAAGTGGTGATCGATTTTGATTGGACACTCCCAAATGACATGTCGCCTATTGGGTCTGATGATGATTGGAGTGTCCAATCAAAATCAATCACCACTTACCATTTTTTTTTGTATATTTACCGTACCGTCTTGTGAATAACAGTGTAAGCGTAAATATATGTTTTAAGTGTTATAAGACGTCTCATTTATTTACTTTCCGTAACTAAAGGTTGTCCAGTGGTCGAAAACTCAACAAAAAAATATATCTGAAAGCACAAAAATATATCTCAAATAACACTTATATGATATATTTACACTTAGATAATGTTTGCTCGCAAGACGGTAAATACATATAAAAGATGGTGAGTGGTGATTAATAATGTGCTTATTTTTGAGCCTATTTTAATTTATAAAGTGATTCTGCTCATCTACAGGAAAAATCTTTCTAATAGCATGCATAGATTTTCCCTGTGATGCACACAAGCTGAGAAAAAAGGTTTTAAGGAAATATGCGCCTATTAATATTATATGGACTAGATAGTATTATTAAGGTTGTACAGTGGTCGAAAACTCAACCAATCTTTTATATATTCAACTAATATAATGGTTTAATTACCTTCAGTCTCCAGTTCAAAGTAAGTCGATTGCGACCTAGGTTTCAGCACGACGTTGTGCTATCATCAGGCTTCCAGTCGAAAATGTTCAGTCCATTGGACGTCGTTTAGTAAGAACTATGTACAGTTCACAAGACACAAACACATACACATTTCGAACACATCTTATGATGTCAAAACTATTATATATTCTCCCCACGCTGTAAAGAAAACATGTGATTAGAATTTCTTTAATTTGTTTTGATTTTCTGTTTATATTTTGTAGTTATTTTGTCACCAGTATCGCAGCCCATAAGGCCCATTTTAATTTTTTTTAATTTAAAAGGATTTTTTTCTTATTTTTGAGCTTATTTTAATTTACGACTGGGATTCTGCACACCTACAGGAAAATATCTTTCCAACAGTATACGCAGATTTTCCCTGTGATGCACACGAGCTGAGAAAAAAGGTTTAAAGAAACATGCTTGGAGCCTATCTTCTTATAAAATTTGAATACCACGATACCACTCACTGATCACTGTATCTCAAAAACTACTAACCGTAAGAAGATGCAAGATTTTTATGTTACTTAGTGTTTCTATAAGATACATACAACTTTAAAATAAAGTTATGGGTTATTTGACAATACTATTCGAAAATTAGGTTTAAGCATGCAAACGCATGTGAATGGGGATACAGCGGGAATTGTTTTCTGGCAAAAAAACATTATGCAGGTGATTTCAGAGTAAGCAGTCCGAACCTCCTGGTAGACGGAGCATACAGTTAATGTTGTGAATTAATTAAGGTCGATTCACACACATAAGTTACGACACGTCACAGTCCAGTCACTTCAGGCACGTCACAGTTAACAAAAATATTCTGTAATGGTTTTTCTATTGGACTAGCTACACCCATCCGTTGCAGTTCACTCAGTCGTTCTGCCGGCGTCCATCAGTCAATTTCAGATTTCTTTTCACCGATATTTTTGGATTGTTCGGATGCCAGAACTGACATGTTTGAGGTTAGAAAATAGTACTTTTTAGCGAATTTCCCATATAGGGAATAAGCTATTACTGTGTAAGATCTAGACCCGGAACCGATTTACTTTTTCGTTTTGAGGTCCCTAGAGGCCAAAAACGCCATCCGTTCAAATTCATATAAGGTAATATAATATATATATAATATGTGTCCGTTAGCACAATAACTTGATGAAAAATGATCGGATTTTGATGAAATTTGGTAAAAACGTGTAAACCTACATTTGTTCAAACGAGTTCACGAACCAGCATGATCGGACTACGGGAACAGGTGTTAATGGGTTTTAAGGGGTAAAAATTGGTTTTTCCTATTTTTTACCCTTAAAACATAAAACTTAGCTAATTCTTACCAAACCATTTTGTAGAGCTTAAAAAAACAAATAATTTTGTGTATTGAAGCGTTACTAGCACTTAATGGTTGTGGAGAAAATTCCAAAAAATATTGTACATTTAAAATTTCCATGTTATTCTTATGGAGAATAAGTAAACTGTTGTAGTTTGCTTATTTATGAAAATATTTGAACACTCTTTCTGACTATCTCCCAATGTGGAATGATAATTAATTTTTTGTACTAAACTTTTAGGAGGTGAATCTAAGGAATCGTGTTATGGATATTTTTCAGACAAATGATTCTATATTTGCATTGGATGATAATGGAAATATTTATTCTCTTCGCACAACAACCATAAATCCAGCGTAAGTAATTCGCCTGTAACGCTTTACAGTATATAATGTATAGTAGAGGTGTCGTAATCAATAACTACCGTACAACGGTTTTTAATAATAGCTGCTGTACCTGTGCTTTGCAACAGGAAAATGTACTATACTGCCAAATCCAAAAACTTGTTATCAAATTTATAAAAGAAAAACCAAGAAATTTATACAAAAAAGTATCACCTACATTATGTAATTGTCCTCCCTGTTTACATTTAGACATACATTACGTGACTTAGACACTTTAATAAATCGAAAGCAGAGGCTGGGTCGATACAGCAACGGTTACAGAATCTTTTTCCTATAGGGAAGTAGTTATTTCCGTAGGTGGCACGGTAAGACTAGGCTCGGGACCGATTTACTTTTTAATTTTGATCTCCCCAGAGGTAAAAAAGTCGGGACCACGAGAGTCTGTAGTTGGCGGCAGTCAATCACAAGACAAGGCTAGCGCGACGTTGCCATATCGCCCGTAGACGACACTAATTAAAATACTATAAACAATATTTTCAAATCAGCTGGTATTATTAGATTTGGCAACACCGCACTGTCCTCAATGGCTCCTTTGAAGTCACGTGGTAAATAGACTCCTCCCTCAACTGCAGACTCTCGTGGTCCCGACATTAATTAATAATTGTTCATACCATTACAAAAAATGTCTCATAAACCATTGGCAATATAAAGGACATACATTTGAATTCGGACAACTGATGGTATACATACCCCACATAAAGTGTAGAAAAGAAACAAAATTCTACTTGCTGTAAAACGTATAAAAATATATTAATGTAAACCCAAACAAAATCTTAGCTTGATTTTCTTCAGCTCCATAAAGATGACAAATATTCAAGGGATAGTATTTATTCTCTGATACAACTACTGTAAATGGTAAATTAAATTAATATTTTTAGAAACTTGATGGAAGTTGAAGATTTGTTCAGTTCCCCAGTAATTAGTGAAACACTTGAATGGACAGAAAAAATAATTACAAAAGTCAACGAATGTGACAAAGTGGAAGCCGTCTGCCATTTAACCGCAAGTTTGGCATTGCTCACAGTAAAAGGTGGATTATGGAATGTATGTGTTTACTCTTTGCCAGAGTACAATTCAAATTGTGTTCTGAATCTGAACAAATTTAACTCAAAGGTAAGAACTTTTAAAATTTTTTTTGTTTATCAGGTATTAATTAAGAGTAGTAAAAATGTAAATACAGAACACGATTCCTACTTGGCTGGATTGTCGATTTCCCGTAATGTTGCAATCAGCTATTACAATGGAGACTAATTGGGGCCAACTAGAATTGTAGTACAGTAGTGAAGTAAAGAACGCTAAGTAACGGCGCTGGTGTGAGATTTGAACTAGCGGTACATTCCTGTCAAGGGAAACATTAACATTATGGGATTATTATCGATGATTTCTTTTCGATATATATCTATATTTTTGTTTTCCTTTACGATCCATATTCCATCTGTTTTAATATCTTAAAACGCATATAAATTACAGACAGACAGAGAAACAGACATAGCAAATATGTCTAAGTTATACTTGGTTCAATAACCGAGTTATTGAGTTAAAGCTCGTATTAGAGAATAGGATTAAGAACTAATCTTGTTCAGGCAAAAACAATTATCCTATATATTGGATTAAGAAAAGAAACTATTCTAAACTAACCTAACATAACTAACCAAACTTGCTGTAGGCTAAGTTACCCTTTCAAAATTCCGTTTGATAACAGAAAAGGCATATGAGGAATAGGCTATCAAACGGAATTTTGAAATGTTACAGCAAGTTTGGTTCATTTAGAACAGTTTCATTTCAATAAAATATTTTTTTTGTTGATACAAAACAATATTTATTTATTGTAGTTGTCAGCTGATAAGTTTCAATTTGTTGATATCAATATATCGAATAAAAAATAGAAAATATCGATATATCGAAAAGAAATCATTGATAATAATGAATGTTCCCTTTAACAGGAAAGTACCAAACTAGCTTGCTTGGGCATGACTAAGACTTTTGGAGTCCTTAATTTACAAACAACCCTTATAAAAGACAAAGGGACAGCCTAACATACCATACAATCATACAATTAGCTCTTCCGCCATTGAGCTTTCTCCTGGTTACTCTAAGATAGATTAATACAGTAAGCACTGCCAACATTAAATATCAAGCAAGCCTTAAAGTCTTTAAAACCTGATGATTGAACTTTTCTGTCATAAAATGGAATTACAAGTTGAAGGACTTTGAAAATTAGTTGTAAAATAGTTTTAAGAAAGCTCTATAAATATCTAGCTAACTTTTAATTGGTGATATGCAAGTATAACCGTTTGCTGTTTTTTTTAGGCTTCAGTTTTGTCCAGTTGTGTGATATCACTCATGACTCCAAAGCTCAAGCAGAATTTCAAAGAACACCTGGAACCTTTTGATGAAGAAATAATTGTTATTGGCCTAAAATCTGGCTTATTGATTTGGTTTTGCGTGAAAAGTCCTGTAAAAGGTCCTTTTGTTATGTTTAACACATATCAGGATATACAAAATATGCATTGGATCAAAGGTGGGTTTGAAATGGCACAGTCGATAGAAATTAAAGTTATTTACGTACACCTTAAATACTAGCACTTTGAGGGAATGTAGTATATGCTCATAGTAAAATACTCCTGTCGCAGCAAACCTGCAGACTAAGCAAATTTCAATTTGCCTGGTTGGATTTTCAATTAAATCTATTTAAAGGTATCTAGATTTGCTACTACAGGGAGGGTAATACATGTTTTTTAAGTAAAATATTAATAGCTTAGGATAAAATAAATAAATTTGCCAATTTTGATCAATCAAAATATATCCACAAGAATAACATAGGAATATAAAATTTACAATTTTAGAATTTTCAACAATTGTACAAAAACACTTTGATATACCAAATTATTTGATTTTATGAGCTCTTCAAAATGGTCTAGAGAGAAATTGGGAAATGTTTAACACGTTGGGTGCGTCCGTTCCCGATCGGGTACGGGGCTCGGCCCCTGTTCTGTGCATCCGTACCCGATAGCGTGTAGTGTGTGACTTGCATTTTGTTGTGGTGTAGGTTGGTTGTAAATTTCCTTGTAAAACACCCGCGACCATACAAAGGAAGGTATTTTAAGCCTTTTTTATTTATTCATACAAAGAAAGGTCAATGACAATAAGATTCTTGATCCTTAAATAACTGATTGCAAACCATAGTCTCTTTTATGTTAGATCAAATATCACAATATTTAATTTGATAAAGAAATGTTTTGAATATATTTTTGTTAAATTTTATTTACTTACTAAATATCAAACAACATTGATATACATTTTTTCCCAGATCCAAACAGTGGACTCTATGTGTGCCTATTGGTACTTCTGAGTTCAGGACAAGCGATTGCATTTGGAGGAGAAAAACATTCAATGCTGTGTTTACCAGACTCTGTAGAATCTTCTAGCAGTTTAAAAAATTCTATCATATCTTCAAATTTTGTTGATTGTTATGCAAGTGAATTACAAATGGGAGAAAATGTTAGTGCGAACAGTGTGCTATTACCAGTGAAAGGTTAGTACTCTTTTGAGATGGGAGAATGGAAATTTATTCACACCTTGAAGTTCAGTAAAAGAAGGAGTTGGAGTAGCTCTGAAATGTCTATGTGTTGTGTGTTTATTCATATATCTATATTACTTAGTAAGGTAAACCTTGTTAAACCTGTCCATTACAAAATACTTGAAAACCCCTTGGCCTAAAGCCATTTTTACCAAATACTTCATAACTTAACATGTTAAGTTAGAGATGTCTGATAATATATTTTTTAAGAACTGTTCAGTTTGTATATTTTTCGCTTTTAAGTCCAAGAATGATTTGATGCAGCTGGAAGTTTATCCCAATTGATACTTTAAGCTGGCCTTAATAGCTGATTGTAGATCGAGGCAGTAGATTTTGTTCTTGGGCTTGAGATTGTGTTGACTGAACTGAGGATTATAACAGATAGAGAAAGAGCCCATGACTGCCAGACCTTTGTTATTTTATAAAAGCTGAAAGTTTCTCAGCAAATTCTCCCAATTCAGAATTCATTGTCCTACTTCTGGATATTGCTTTATATTAATTAAATTATTATTGTTACCTTACAATATCCGTTTAGTGTTGGTAGATAAACAACTACATGTTTCGTGGCGACTGCCACATCCTCAGGTTATCCTCTTCTCAGATTCGTCATCAATTCAGTTAAGAATGATCGGCGACTATGAAATTTGTATCTTGGTTACTTTGGCAACAAAAAGGTACGGTAACAAAGGTCTGAAATTTACAAATAATCTTCGTTATAGTATAAGGCTTGGTTTTTTCATACTTTCTTCAGAGGAATGTTAGAAATAATTTCCTCTATTGCCAGACACTTTGTGTGGTTTAAACCCTCTGCCAGACACCCTTAAAACTTAGGTATGAGGAAGATTAATTTTCGTCATTTTATAAAAGCTGAAATTGATATATGTTACTTGGGGGGCTATCAAAAGACGTTTTCTCAAAAGCCAGACACTTTCGTTGGTTATTTTATCTTGCCAGACTCTTTAAAGTATGCCGTGATAAGCTTAACCTTTACCTGCAAACAGTAGATTCAGTTCCAGTTTGCCTTTGCCAAATGTAAATGGTGAAATTACTACTTTCTTCTTCACAATCTGTTTTTATAATAAATCATATGTTTTAATGTAAACATATGTTATATTTGCATTTAATTGTTTATTCCTGCAGTGTTTTGAAGTCATCGTTTGTAACTATTGTACCTACTACCTATTATATTACTACAGACTTTTAAATTGTCTGGCAAGATAAAATAACCAATGAAACAGTCTGGCTGTTGAGGAAATGTTTCTCCATAGCTTCCCAAGTAACATATATCAAATTCAGCTTTTAAACTATGATGTAAATTAACGCAATTACGATTAGAAATAAGTAGTGATTTCACCGTTTACATTTGGCACAGAAACCTGTTCTATACTGGAACTGAAGTCACTGTTTGTATGTAGCAGTTGAGCCCACAACTACCTATTATATTTCAGCAGACTTTTAACGTGTCTGGACAGATGAAATAACCAACAAAAGTGTCTGGCTCTTGAGGAAATGTCTCTTCATAGCTTCCCAAGTAACATACATCAAATTCAGCTTTTATACTATGATGTAAATTAATGCAATTACAATTGGAAATAAGTTGTGATATCACCTTTTACATTTGGCACAGAAACCTGTTCTATACTGGAACTGAAGTAACTGTTTGTAACTGCTGTACCTATTATATTACTACAGACTTGTAAATTGTCTGGCAAGATAAAATAACCCACTAAAGTGTCTGGCTGTTGAGGAAATGTCTCTCCATAGCTTCCCAAGTAACATATATCAAATTCAGCTTTCATACTATGATGTAAAACGCAATTACGATTAGAAATAAGTTGTGATTTCACCGTCTGTGCCAAACTGGAACTGAATTCACTGTTAGCAGGTAACGGTTAAGCTTATCACGGCAGACTTTAAAGTGTCTGGCTAGATGAAGTAACCAACGAAAGTGTCTGGCTCTTGAGAAAACGTCTTTTGATAGCTCCCCAAGTAACATATATCCAACTGAACAGTACAGTACGAGACATACAAGTTGTGACTTGTTTGTTATGAAGATTAATGTTTATTTCATCAGTCTTGAATTGGTGGTTTCGTGAACAAAAAACAGATTTAAAAAAAGAGTTTATTGTATATATAAATAATTGCACTGTGTTGAAAGAAAACTAGATACCAGTTTTGTAGCAAAGATTGCAATTTCTATACTTTGTTTGGCTACTCTTAACACCAGAGTATATGAACGCAGACACAATCAACAGTGGAATGTTTTATTATAATTATTGATTATTTTACCACACCAATTTTTTTTTCATGTCTACAATACTTCCTTTCCAGGTGTATGCACTATGACAAGTGATCCGGATTCAGATGTGATAATAGCAGTAACAAATCACGGATCTGTCTACAGCTTCGACCCGACTGTAAAACCTCCGGAAAAATCCACATTCTTTACCCTTCCAGACCAGAGTTTGCTTGATAATATGTTCATGCAATCTCAAATCTTGGATAATCTCAACAAACAACTGGACAATGAGGGAAACATCCTCAAAGCTGTATCGGCTACGATAGCAGCAAACTCTTGCCAAAACTTATTTGAATTGAGTGTTAAAGTGAATTCAGGTGATTGTTTCACATTGGTAAAACATTGTATTATTAACATAAATGACAGATTATTATTTTCCAAATACCGTACTTAAGTTATATGCTAGAAGCAATATCAGTGTGTTAGTAAGTCATTCTTCACAGAATTTTGATGTTTTAGTTTCAACATTTTGATTTGTTTAATTGCAATGTAAATGACACATGATTTTTATTTGATGAAGGTTCGACTCATATAAAAGCCGTTTGATGTTTAAAAGACTGTACCATGGTACAATTTTAAGCAAAATTAAGAAAATACTTCATGGATCTTTATTTGTTAAGGTTTGTTAAAGGTTTCACTGTAAGAATAGATTTCAATCTAAAGAAAAGCATGTAGGTTGTGTCATAAATAGGAGCATTTTATTCTACTCACTAATGCTCATTTTAGTTCAAATTTAATAATAAAATAGTTTAATTATCTGAATTTTAATATCTAACCTCCCTGTGAATTTTGATGATTATAAAAAAATCAGTGTTTGGAAAGTTACTTTTAAAAAGTTGCTTGCTTGATGTCACATATTCATTTCATGTTTGCTACCTTTTACCCTTTTGAGTTCCTTGGATTTTTAATTGTTACTATGATTTTAGCACATAGACTTAATATTTTACAATACATGATTATTTATTTATTTCTATATTTTTTACTGTGCAATTAGTTATCAAAACAACGAAGGAAATTGTATTAGGCAGATACAGTCAATGTTAGTACAGTATTCGAACATAGGCCCTAATTGAAATTTTGAGACTAATTTTGTTTGTTTTCAGATTTAGATTTTACTGTAAGAGCCAAGCTTGTGAAGAGCAAAGTCGTATTTCAAAGTAATCTTTGGTCGGTTTGTGTTGAAACCATTAGAGACAGAGGGAGAAAGACATTGTTTGATAATATGGAACATAACCTTAGTATTAACAGTGATTTAGTTGTGAATGTAAATTGCTCATTGGAAGTGGAAGACGTTGTATCTGTTGAACTAGTGTACTTCATAGATAAGAAACTACCCATATTAATAGTTCCAGTAGGCAAGGTCAGTACACTATTTAGGTAGACTATCAGTTATGTATAATTGAACCATTTAACCAAATAGTAATTTGTTTTGTTTATATAAATAAATAAATAAAATCCTATATGAAATAGTAAGTAGTTACATTTCAAGAGTTTTGACTGGAAATATAACATATATTTAAAATATCGTATAAAACGATTTAAAAAAATCATAGTTTTTAGTTTTAGAACTATTCCATTATTCTTATCTTCAAAATCAAAAATAATTTTCCTCTACAAGCCTCAAGCTGAAAAATAGTTTTTACTGCCTGTTATGTGAATATATAGATAATCTAATCATTATAGTTTTCTTACAGTTTATTTGGAATCCAATGAATAAAATGGTCCTAATATAGGGGTTATCCATCAGGGGGCAGAGCTCTAGGGGTTTAAAGATCACAAAAAAGTTAGAAACTTTATAACCATTGGAATCCCTCTGTTTCAAACATAAGCTTAAGCTTTGTCTTTTGCTATTATTTTTTGTAAAGAATAAACCTGAATATACCTGAATTATTGGGTATAAAAATCGGTACCCAAAAATCTTGGTAGTATGACAATAGATACGAATCGTTCTGAAAGAAATGTTTCTTGTTTTTAGTTATCACTAGCTGTACCCGCGGGCTTTGCCCCGCTTAACTTCATAAGTATTCGCATGGCTCAATCACGTCCTGGTTGAAGTTCGTTCGCTACGCTCACTCACCTTTGGGTTGGAGCTCGTTCGCTGCGCTCACTTGCCTTCAGGTTAGCTCGTTCGCTACGCTCACTTGCCTTCAGGTTAGCTCGTTCACTACGCTAACTCGCCTCCAGGTTGAAGTTCATTTGCTATGCTCACTCACCTTTTGGTTGCAAATTAGCTGTTGTCATAAATGTAAAAGAAATAATAGTGCTGCACCCTGTTGGTAATCCTTGTAACTTTAATGCTATTGAACATCATACAACAGAACCAACTTGTTTAATTGAAACAGCTTTTAAGATTCATTAATTCTATTTCTCATAAGGTTAACATGGGAAACTCCAGAGCCACTGGGGCGGAGCCGATTGGACGGATCACAAAATTGATGGTGTATAAACCTATTCCATGAAATTCTACACGTATGTACCAAGTTTTGTGGCAATCGGTTCAGCGGTGTCCGAGTTTATCACTGAAACACACACACACATATATATATATATATACACACAAACATCCTCTTTTATACTTATAGATAAATTAATTGTTCGAAATAGGGTTACTTTAGTATTATCCTGAGGCTGCCCTTAAAGAGCGCATTGCAGCGGATATGTTAGGTTGGGTTATCATAAATATATTTGTAGGACTTTTCTCGTTTCATTATGAATCAAACAATACCAGACAAGTCATACTTTAGCTTGCCAAATCCCCTCCAAGTAGGCCAAGGTGAGGTCGTTGACCGGAGTGTGTGCATCACCTGTCACCGCCTCTGTATCTTGTGTGGTAGTAGTAGAGGCGCTGTTACATTCAACACAATCCTCGCCGACATCGCTACCTTCTGGAAGGCAGAACTCAAAGGCCGCTGATTATCACGTTACCACGTTTATCATCTTTCCATTTAACCCAACCTAGCATAACTGTCGCAGCACGCTGTGTAAAGGTGGCCTCCGGATGAAACCAAAGTACCGAAATAGGACAATTTTCATAATAGTGGGACTCTTATGTACAAAAAACAATAGGCCTATCGTTCTTGCCCCTAAAGATTGGATGGACAACTGGAAATAGATGAATCTTTTTTCATCTGTAACATGAAGCAATACCCCTTCAAGGTATATCAATTATCAGTTATTTAAGATGGGGATGCCACAATGAGCTAATGTATGGTATTTTGAGTGCTCACATTATCCCTGAAAAAATTTCTGTCATTAGTATTGCTTAATTACATTCTGTTACAGTAAGTAAAACATTTGTTCCAGGTCACAATCGATGCGTGCCACCTGATGTGTTCCCAACTCATGATTCAAAGTACAGCTAAAACCAAAGAAACCTTATCAAATATACTAGCTGATGAAAATAAGATGCCACAACAGACATTGAGGGATTGTAAACTGACAGTAAAAGTTCCTGATAGTTATTTGTTGAATACGTTTTTCAAAACAATTCTTTCTCAGAGTCAACATAGGTTTATGGCTGAGGAGTGGGATAAAATTTCAAGTAAGTGTTTTTTGAGCCTTGCGTCAAAACGTTTTAATGGACAATTTTATACCAAAGAAATTATCAAAAATGATACTAAAAACAAAATTGTTTAGTATTACTTTGGTTATTTATTATAATTTGTATCCTCAATCAGCAGGCTTAGCTGGCAGAAATATGTTGAATGGATTGAAATAACACTAAAAAGAGAATGATGTACAGTAACATACATTTTTCCTCTGTGCGTTTGTCCCTAATATCAACCACTGTATTGCTGGGTAGGAGAGACTCCCGTCGCAAGTAGGCGTTAAATTCCTCAACTCTCCCAAAATTGAATACAAGTTACAAATATGTCAGTGATGTTTTGACGAAGCTTTTATGATTGTTGTATGTGAGCTGTTTTGTCCATTAAGTGATTTATTACTGAACAGGATTTGGATAGTTTGTTGTTAAGTTTGAGTAAGCTGTAATTTCAAAACTTTAGTCTGTTAACCGAAGTAAATGACAAAATATCATGACTACTCATTATTTATGATATGCGCAATATTGTTATTTAAAAAAATGCAAATGATGACAATAATTCCATTAACACAGTTGTGTATTACATTGTTTTTGTGTTTTTGTATTATCTATTCTATTCCATGTTGGATTAACCGTACGTGGTCTCCCAAATCCCAACTACCACGGATAATCAAGGTTCTAGTGTAATAAGGCCACAAAAAATTAAAGAACAATGTTCAGCAGTCATTAAATTTTTTTGGACTTTTAACACCATATGCTACTTAACTTTCCCTGTTCTAACAAGCAAGAATGCTTAAAAAAACGGTTTTTAAATTATTTTAGTATTTTTTCTATATGACTTAAAATGTGCAGCAATATTAACAATAACAATCATTATTTCAGATGGAAAAAAATTTAATGTATCTGCTTGTATATGTGGTGTTCCTGTGCTACTGAAATTAGAAGTGGAATCTAGAGAACTTATAATATCTTCAAGTTGTACCAAACTGTGCCATCAGATAAAAAAAGCTGTAATTGCAAGATTCAAAACGGAAGTAAACAACCACATTCCTGAAAGTTTAACTCTGGATTTACAGGTTAGCAAAATGTTTGTAACCAGTGCTCGATTTGTAAAAAATGAGGTGACAGAACTGTAACCTATTTTAAATCAGATCTGTACCTATTTATGCCAATCGTATTTTTATCTTCCCGAAAGAGAGGTACTTGATCTAAGTTTGGCCGTGTTCGCCCGCAAATCAAGCACTGTTTCTAACTATGCAAAACAATCAAAATAAATTAAGTGAAAAAGTGGGGGAATTTCCTTTTAATGGATTGATTGTGCATTCATCAGTTTTTTATGTCCATCAGGAACAAAAATTCAGAGGCCACTTCTTCTTTATTACTATAGGTACTAAATAGATGGATACCAATACTCATTGATTCTTATAAAAGTGTTATTATTACAGGCTCTTTTTCAAACCTTTGAAATAGAAAGTTTGAAAGAAAACCCGAATATTGAAGCTTTGGATTCACTAAGGAAGAATGTCAGAACATCAACTTCTGCACTGTTTTCTGCATGATTACAACAATTCAATGGTTGATGGATTAAAATGTTAATCTTTATAATAAGGTTGTTAATTTTATTTGCCTGATATTCATGTGGGATAAAACAGGGTTTTCATGGCCTATTGAGCAGGGTTTTTGTTTTATTTGTGTGGAATGACTGAATTAGACTTAATATATTTTTTAACTCTTCTCCAACATTTTTATTTGGTATAGCTTACACCATTTTGTTTTGAAAGACTATTTATAAAACACTCTAAAATAGTTGTATTTCATGTATGAACTCGGTAATTTGATGTTAAAACAGAAAGAAACTGACGCTTAAATGTACATTCCAGAAATCAATCAGCAAAACATTTATTTATGTCAAAATTATAGGAATGCGTTGATCATATTTTTTTTCAAACTACCTTAACCTATTAATTCTGCATGAATTTTCTCACCCCACTGCGGTGGCAAACCTGTAAATTTATCCCAAGATCACATTTTTATTTGTTAAACAACATTACCGTTACAGATATAGTCACTTGTTCACGCTAGTGTTCTGATTAATTCCAGCTACAATTTTGCTGGAATTTCTACTGAACCAATTTTACTTTTCAACACTAGGGGATAAGGATAAACAATTTAACAGTAACATTATCAAATTAACAAACTTTTATTCACATTTGTAAAAATTGTATCAAATAAATAAGTACACACTCTTAAAGCGAACACACGCTGGCTCAATCAAGACTACTTTTGGACCACTGAATAACATCCGTTTGCAAACCAGGATAAGCTTGAATGGCTTTTTGCACCTGATCCTTCCTAAGTATAAAGTTGTACATTTGGTATTCCTTCAACCCACTGCGACCAGCCATACCGCTTACGGGAATAATTAACTCAAGTGCCTGGAACAATACAACAACTTGTAATGGTGTATTAGTTTGATTTTATGTTAGATAGTTTATTGGAGGATAACCAAGATGGTTACAGGTTAGAGTTAAAACTTGTGCAGAGGGAGACCGCTGGGTTCCAATTTTTGGGTCGGGCAAGGCCAACAGTTGACCAACAGTTGACCCTAAGAGATTGGTTGGGACCAGAAATAATTTTCAGGCCAATCTAGAATTGGGTAATTGAAATTAGAAGTCTATGATTTAAGCTTTTATCCTCATGATTGAAGATCGCTCGATCTCAGGAGACGAGGATAATGTCCCAGAAACTGCGTAATATGTTTAACCAATTCCACTGTGATCGCTGGAGACGTAAACAATTTCACTAGAACTGTAGTAGAGGCTCTCGATTTCTCTGCGACCACGGGAGATGTTTTAAGATGATGGAGATGACCACCAAAGATGTTCATGATTCTCTCTCCTGCCGCTCCTGTTCAAAATCCTGATATTATCTTCCGCGGTTATGTAGATATCGTCGTCTCCCAAGGTCACGGAAACATTATCATCGTCATCAGAGATTGTGAAAAAAATCCTGATTATGTCCTGCGGTCAAAGTAAATTCTGAATAACTCCCGCGGATGTATGGCCATCATTGTTATCTCCAGAGGTTACGAAAATGTTATCATCCTCATGCACAATTGCTGAAAAATCCTAAAAATCTTCTGCGGTTGTGTGGTCATCTCTCGCGGTTACTGAAAAGTTATCATTGTCATTCTGTGATCACGGTACAATCCTAAACATCTTCTGGGATCGCGTTAAATTCTGAACATCTCCTGCAGTTGTCTTCTGCGGTAATGGAAATGTTATCATAGTCATCCTATTCGCGGCAAAAGCGTGAATATATTGACTGACGAACTTAGTAATTTTTTTAAAGTCATAGTCTGATATTTAAATACAAATCCCATATATTTCATGGCCAGCACAAAACTAAGTAAAATTCCCGGTTTTTTGTTTGGTAGATACCCGTTTAATGCATTTTTAATAAAATTTGGACAACAAAGAAGTCTCTCATATTTTTCCTAGAAATATGTCTGCACAACTGAAGTTTTTTCCACTACTGTTTCAGGGGATACCTCCTTCCCCTGTCCGGTCCATGAGCACCAGACTTAACTAAAGTCCTTAAATAATACCTAAATAGATAGAAACAAATAGAAATTTCCAATTGAATCAACCTTTTGAGGTCTAAGTGACATCCAGCCACTATAATGCACACAAAAAAAGTAGCATACTATTACCAGTAATGATATGACAAATTTGGTTGTGATATATCTTTCGTTTTAAAGTAATAAAGTCGTCCTAAGACTTAATTGGCACCCTGTATAACTGTAGATTACTTATTTTGCAAACGTAATGAGTGTTGCAAAAGTATCCATCCATTTTTGTACAATTTCTGGCTGATTAAAAAAGAACTAGAAGAGTTCAGGTGTCTGAACAAGAAAGTGCTACACGACTCAGTGGCGGATCCAGGGGGCGAAGGGGGTGACACGACTATAGAATTTAATATGTGTGTGATCAAAGAGAGTGTCTGCATAGTTTGCACGATCGCAAGTGTTATTTAATTTCAGAGTAGTTGTAGTGTACTTTGTACTTAAATACTTTAGTATAAGAATTTTTAGGGATGGTCAAGTCTCGAAATTTCGGGAAATTTTCAATCTCGTTACACGAGACGAGATTACTTTTTGGCCGAGATTTTTATCGAGACGAGAATAAAAAAAAAAAAAAAAAAATAAAAAAAAAAAAAAAAATTAAAAACGCCTGCAGAAAGTCAATGCAATACCCGCAATACAGGAGCGTGTAGTAGTTGCGTTTCCTTTTCGAAGGCGTTCTTATTTAATTAATTCTTTTAATGTAAATATTACTTTAATTCTTTTAATGTAAATATTACTTTCATTATTTTAATAATATTACTTTAATAACATTTGAGAAGTTTTGTTAAGTGTAAGCAGTGTGAGGAATGTTTTATTACTATAAAAAAGTCAAAACAAGTAACTATTTTATAAAAATTAATATTGCTTTTATTTTATGATTTATTTTATTTTAGGATAAGTAGAAATCTATCCTAACTGATATCACCATGTTTCCTAATCGTAGGCATTTTTATTAAGTTAGGCGTGATTAATAAAAAAATGTTATGCTGATGTTATTTAATAAAAGATTGTAAATATTCTTGCCTATTATCATTATTTTAGTATTTAAACAGTCATCTAACAATGTTACAAAATCAGGTAAAAATTTCGAACGTGCATTTCCCGTTGTGTATGAGAAGAGAAATCTCGTCTCGATCTCGTCTCGAAATTTTATGAGAAATAAAAAATCTCGTCTCGTCTCGTCTCGAACTAAAAATCCAATCTCGTCCATCCCTTTTTTCTTAAATAAAATAATTGATTGATATATCACAACAGTTAACAAGTTTTATCCAAGACCTCTAATTTCAAATTATGCTTCAGTTTTATTTATTCCTTTTTCACCAAACATAGGCGAAATACATCCATGGTATGAAACAATTTTTTCCATTATCTTCTTACCTGAATCCTTTCAAATGCTTTAAGTATAACGGATCTTTCGCCTATCTTAACACTATGTGACTGCCTTGCAAAGTTGAGATATCTTTGTAAAATCATCTCAAAGTTGAATGGCACTTCATCATACAGCTCCATTTGATGGCAAATAGCTATCACCTAAAAAAAAAATCATATTACTACAGGAAAGTCTCCAATCGTTAAAAGAACTGTCCTAGTTTGGCAAATAAATTAGCAACTAAAATCTTCTCATATACCTCTTGTAAATGATGTACACTGCACACCAAGTGATTTTTAAAATGTAGAATAATTAAATATTTACGATGATGCAATAGACATGGTCAATAATCATCATACAGCGTGGGGCTGAATGGATTTGGCAGTTTGACTTGTGTAGTACTACGGCTGAGGAGGGGAGAGATGGACATATTGTTGGTATGGTCGCTCACATAATAAATTAGTTTGAACATGGTTTGAACTGGTAAAACATTGAGGTTACGCTGTGTGTGCTTATTTCAAAAACTAGAAATAAAATCAAACATGATATTGAGAGCAACAAAATATGATCGTCGGTTGAAAAGTTTGAAGTGGTTGCACTCTACTCTAAGAACTGAGAAACGCAGACGACGCAAATAAGTGAGCACACCGGAAAATGTTGGGTTTGTCACGGCAGTGTTTGAGTGGTGCCCAAGATTTTCTGACGGGAGGCATGCTATTGCATTAGGAATGTCAGATTGTAGTTTGAGAGTAATTGCGTACTTTCATCTATATAAAATTATGATGGCACAAAAATTAATAGAAAATTATATTGAAAATAAAACGCAGAAACTTGTGATAAATGCTTGCGCAAATTACTTGTGAAGCAGTGTTGTTTAAGAGGTTACAACCAGGCACATTTTCAACTCAATGGGTTGTGACTGTTGTGAGCAAACAAGATTTCCGCTATTGGGCTGAAATCCTGAGCATAATTTGTGAAAGACAATGCATATGAGTTTAGTTCTGTATTGAAACTCAGGAGTTTCAGGTTAGATTTTGTTAAGATAGAGGTCAAAAAGGGTTTACAAATTTTAAAAGTTATGTTACAAGTTTCAATGTGGGAAAACTTGTTCGGGCCCAAACTTGAAAAAAATGCTGAAAAGGGAGAGTTATGGTTTCAACAGTGCAGAGCTGTAGCCACACTACAGAAGCTGAGGACATTGTTTGTTGGGCATTTAATGTCTCGGGATGTGAAATGGTTAGCACATTCCCCTGATTTGAGATACCAGAAGGAGATAGTATTGTTGCGGGCTTAGCAGGTTCTTTACAAATAAAACTTGGCGATTTTATAATAACTATTTATTTACACTAATTATTCTATATTTACAGATATTACAATTACCTAACACCTAACTAACCCTATCTAACCTAGCTAAAGCCTATTCTAATTTACAATGATTCTACTTACAGCTAACCTTTTACAGGATTTATCACTACTTCTGTTACAGCACTGTCACTACACTGTCACTAGTGTCACTACACTGTATCTACACTGTTACTGCCACTAGCACTAGCACTGGTCACTAACACCGACGGGCGCTTGCCGCGACGATTCTCGGAAGGCTCAACTCAACTCAACTGCCGTGTGCCGGAAGACGGTCCCTTATATAAATTTACCGTGGAACATTCTGGAGACCCCTGGTAGCCTAGACAAAGGTGTTTACGCCGTAGAAGTGTAGAAGGTTCTAGGGCCCCTATTGAGGTAGTACGTTGACATGGGTCTATTGTCTATCAGTGGTGCGCTAGGAGAAACCCGTGTAAACAAACAACCCTTTTGAGACGGCGCCTGGCTATTGTTGCGCGGGGCTCCTGACTTGTAACACTACCCCCTCCTTAAGACTGTTCTGTCCCAGAACAGATTTCCCCTGAAGCTTGCGATCTTCTGGTCCACCGGAGGTTCCCCATGGGTTGTATACGCAGACCACAATGTCGATGCCAGTGTCCTCGAAAAGTTCCTGCACCATATTTCTTACAATCTTCCATTCCAATCCGTCATAACCACATCCCAGCCTTGGAATAGCCAGCTTTTTGATTCCAATCCGAAGGAGCTTGTCTCGCAGGTCTTGCAGGCTTTTCTTCAAAGATTCGTAGGACGGCTTCTTGCTAGATGTTTCCTTTGTAACGAGGTAGAACAAATGCTGTCCATTGCGCTTCTTGGGGTTCAACTTGAGATTAGCCATCCGCAGTCGCATAAAGACATTCTCCAGGTTCTTCAGGTGGTCTTCGAAGGATTTGCCTAGGACGATAATGTCATCCAAGTATACCAGGCATGTTTCCCATGACAATCCCCTGAGGACGTTCTCCATGAGCCTTTCAAAAGTAGCAGGGGCATTGCAAAGTCCAAAAGGAAGCACAGTGAATTGGTAAAGTCCTGTCCCAATAGAGAACGCTGTCTTCTCCTTGTCCTCAGGAGCGAGCCCGACCTGCCAGTAGCCACTTCTGAGGTCTAAGGTTGAGAATATCTGACATCCTCCCAGAGTGTCGAGTGTGTCATCAATCCTGGGTAGAGGGTAGCTGTCTTTCTTGGTGACATTGTTGAGATGGCGGTAGTCTACGCAAAATCTTGTTGAGCCGTCTTTCTTTTTCACTAGTACCACAGGTGACACCCAAGGGCTGCTAGAAGGCTCGATGACACCATCCGCTTCCATCTCCTTTATGATTCTCTCGGCTTCGTCACGTTTTGCCAGTGGGAGTCGTCTAGGGGCCTGACGTATGGGTTTTGCATCTCCGGTGTCTATCTTGTGTTGTACTATATTCGTCCTTCCTCTAGGGCCACTTCCGTACTCAAAGACATCTTGCCATCTAGTAATAAAGTCCTTTATTTTTGCACTTTGTTGATGCGTCAGCTCCTGACAGGTGCTCTCCACGAAATCTTCTAGCTCCTTTGGTAATCCATTTGGAGATGGCGGGCATGATTTTAGTTGACGTACCACCGAATTAACAGCCACGCACGTTCCGATCGTTACTCCTCTTTTTATCGTAACAGGAAAACCATTCAAGTTCATCAGTTGCACCGGATTTTCATGTCCTAAGTTAAATAAGGATCTGGCGACAAAGACACCACGTCCAAGCTGGGATTCACTGTCACTTCCTGGCTCCAGAAGAACACTTTGCCCACTAGTCCAATCTCCTTCGACAATAGTTCGGGCGATGACTTGGCTGCGTGCTGGTAGCGTTGTGTCTTCCAGAAGAAGGACGCGTGCAGAGATATCTTTTCCGTGTCGTAGTATGACATCTTCATCTCCGAGAGTCACTAGTCCTCTTGACATGTCCAACTTCAGTCCGTACTTCACCATTATATCGGTTCCCAAAATCACGTCCTCGTCTATGTCGGCAACAAGTGCGCAGTGTTGAAACACGCAGCCACCGATGTGGAAGGTAGCAACCGTCTGCCCATAGACCTGAGCCAGCTGACCTGTAGCTGTACGTAGAGACCACGATGTTGGTGAAATATCTTCCGTCGACACAGTGTTTGGATTCAGGATGGTCATAGTCGCCCCGGTGTCCAGAAGACAGCTTTGGAGACGCCCGTTCACCTTTCCGTCGACGTAGAAACTGCTCGACTGACTTCCCAGTGAAGCAACTTTACCACTTTTCCTCGGGGCTTTCCAATCGCGGGCTGACGGTTGCCCCTTTCCATCAACCCTCCTTAGTTTTCCTGCTTCGGTTCTGATGTGGTCGAAGGACATTTACTCCGGGGATGTCCCATCTGTCCGCAACTCCAACAGCGTATCTGCCGGCGACGAGTTTTTAGTGCCTCCAGCACTCTCTTTACTAGCTCCTCGATGTCCAGTGGAGTTGTAGGTTCTGCGTCTGCCACGCGGACTCGAGCCTGGCCCCTCACCGACTGTCGCACAGCCTCGAACTCCAGTGCCTGTGCCAGTGCGTCACTCAGGGTCTTTGGTCTGGCGAGCTTCACTGCCTGTTGAGTCTCAGGTTCACGTAGACCGTCTAAGAATTTATCCACCGCCAAACTCTCGTAGACATCATCCGTGACCGATGGATAGGCGTTTCTCACCAGGCGAGCAATGTCGGCTTCAAACTCCTGGAGCGACTCGCTGGGCTTCTGGATCCGGTTCCGCAGCTGTGATCGGTAGAGCTGGTCCATATGTCGATGTCCAAAGCGCATGTCCAATCTTCTTACTAATTCTGCGAAATTCTTTCGCTCCGCCATTGGCATAGCATGCAGAACAGCTAATGCATCGCCCCGTAGTGCCAGGCACAGTGCTGAAGCCTTTGTCTCCTCGGTCCACCCATGGACCATAGCCGCTGTCTCGAAGAGAAGCATGTAGTCCTCCCAGGGGGTTTTGCCATCGAAGTGAGGAACTATGTTCTGAGGGGTAACGGCAGCAATGGTAGGTGCTGGCTTGGAGATCGTCTCTGGGGCGTTATCCTGCAGAAGTTCGCCAGTGCTAGCCGATGACGCAGGTGTGAAGCTTCGCGACGAAACCATCTCCTGCCGAAGCTTATCAACTAACCTATCCTCTAAATTTTTCTCTATACAGTTTACTTTCTCATCAATTTCATTCATCCTACTTTCTAAACTATCAACTTTGCTAGAATATTCACCTAATTTGTTCAGCATTTTTAATTCAACATTTGACATTTTTGACTCAATATTAGCCTCTAGGTTTTCTAACGCTTTACTAGTTTCTGACATTTTTGACTCAATATTTGATTCTAGGCTTGACATTTTTGACTCTAATGCTTTGCTATTTTCTGACATTGACTCTAACGTTTTGCTATTTTCTGACATTTTTGCCTCAATATTAGCTTCTAGGTTTTCTAACGTCTTACTACTTTCTGACATTTTTGACTCTAAGTTTTTAAGAATTTTATTGAAATCAGATGTTTCAAATAAAACGTTTTCTGGGTCTTCACCTGCATCAATTAAAGCTTGTTTAAGGCGTGCCTGAAGGGCTGATTTAGTACCACTAGTATCTAGATCTCGTTCTTCTAATTCTCTCCTAAGATCAGCTACTTTTAATTCATCAAGTTTTACACCTTTGAAAGCCATTTTTATGCCAGACAATTAAAATAATTTTACAATAAATGATTTTTTTCCTTTGTAAACAAATTTACGACACAAATTACTAATATGTAACAAAAACCCTGAATCTTACTAATATCTAATACAACTAAAATAAAACTCAATATTTTACAATTAAAATCGCCAAAATAATGCCGCTTTCTGACACCAATTGTTGCGGGCTTAGCAGGTTCTTTACAAATAAAACTTGGCGATTTTATAATAACTATTTATTTACACTAATTATTCTATATTTACAGATATTACAATTACCTAACACCTAACTAACCCTATCTAACCTAGCTAAAGCCTATTCTAATTTACAATGATTCTACTTACAGCTAACCTTTTACAGGATTTATCACTACTTCTGTTACAGCACTGTCACTACACTGTCACTAGTGTCACTACACTGTATCTACACTGTTACTGCCACTAGCACTAGCACTGGTCACTAACACCGACGGGCGCTTGCCGCGACGATTCTCGGAAGGCTCAACTCAACTCAACTGCCGTGTGCCGGAAGACGGTCCCTTATATAAATTTACCGTGGAACATTCTGGAGACCCCTGGTAGCCTAGACAAAGGTGTTTACGCCGTAGAAGTGTAGAAGGTTCTAGGGCCCCTATTGAGGTAGTACGTTGACATGGGTCTATTGTCTATCAGTGGTGCGCTAGGAGAAACCCGTGTAAACAAACAACCCTTTTGAGACGGCGCCTGGCTATTGTTGCGCGGGGCTCCTGACTTGTAACAGTATTAAAACACAGACCCTACATGAGCTCAAAGACCAGATAATTGAAGAAGTCATTAGTCGACAGTCGACACCATTTCACGTGAAATGTGCATTATGAGTTGATAAGAGCTTTGGAGAACGTCTATCAGAGTGTGATGCCGATGGTCATAATTTTTGGGACATTTTTTTACTAAGTAAAAATTAAAAGGTATATTCTTTTTATATAAAAAAATGTATGTATGTTTACCACAACTCATCAATCTCCTAAATCCATTCTTGAATTAGTCTCAATCTCAATCCAAAAACGTTTGAACAGCCCTGGATTTAAAACAATAAAACCGTAAGTTTGTACGAGTTTGCTAATCTGTATGGTATCTTAGGAATTACAATTACCAAGCAAAGTTCTAATGTTGAAAGCCCCTGAAGAATAGACACCTTGTCATCTTGAGACCAGTTCTCATAACATTCCAACACATCTTCAGCAGTTAGTGAAGCGCCTGTGGTATTGGAGACAGACAGTTGGCTTACAAGATACAACTGGAACAAGATCATATACAGATTATAGTAGGTTTTATATAAATGGAAGAAGATGGAGAGGCCTAGTAAATACCCTGACCTGGGGATAACCGGAACGGGAGAGAATATAGCCTATATATATGAATGTGTACATAATATACGGGGTGTTTTTTTCATACTTGCTTCTTTATCTATGTAAAAACTGCAATAGTTAGAAATATGCAGTTTGCGGGAATCATATATTGACTTAGGGGCCACAATTGTGAATTTAATGTAAAGTTCCCATTCACCCCTTTCTCCCCCTACCCTAAACTTAAAATTTTCAAATTGCAAGGTACCCCTTTTGACATATTAAATGTGAGGGCGTGAAAAAATAAAAAGAATGGCGCAAACTAGAGATATCTACGTCAATCATATCAAAAGTTATGGCAGTTGAAAATTTGAAATTTTTGTCCCCCTTTTTAAGAAATTTTTTTTTTAAACAGCCGTTTTTAAAAAAACGGAGCACGAAAACGGTAAGAGCTAGCAAAGATTTGAAAGAATTTCCAGTCAGGAATTAAATTTTCTACAAAACACTCTTAAGCGTTTTCCGAAAATTGCACTCCTTCACCTTCAAAAATCGCTCTAATTCTAAAATTTGTAAAATGTCTCAATTATTTTTAAGTTTTTTTTTATTGAACAAGCATGCCAGCTAGTCACACCTTTGAAAAATGCTCCCACTTTTTCAAAAATAGCCACCATTGTCCAATATGGTGACTTACTTCAATATTTCTGTTGGATACCTTGTATTGTAAGATTTTCTTAGAATGAAAAGTTGGTACTCGTAAACTCGTTTATGAGATACAGTAGTTAGCCTACACCTTGGAAAAAGATGGCTTGCTGTGTGCATCCTGTAGCTCCCAGTAAGTTTGAGTAAGTTTGAATAGGAAAAGCGAAGATTATTTAAGTCTTAAAATTGCATCTACATTCTAAGAAGATCATAAAATAGGCTATGCTCCAGTACTTCTAGAAGAAATTTTTAAGTAATTTAAGTTATGTCCATTAAAAAAGTGGAATCATAGTAGGTGTTTTATTTAACTAGGAACATTTATTAAAATCCCAATTATCACGGACAGCTAGGTCCAGAACCACAAGGACAACTTTGGAACAACTCAGATACTCAGCTATAAGGAGGCTTTTTCTGTGGAAGCACAACCTGTTGTGCCTCTGTGAATACGATACTGCAGTGCTTTGTTTAATTGTTGAAGCAAACTAATAAAACAAAGTTGACGTTTCAAAATAGTCGTATGCTAAGTTATTCTTAGGCTAACCAATGTGATGCTTACCAAAAATGATCTAAATGATTTCTCACTAATATCATGGAATAACAGTTTTTCTACAACTTCTTTCACTTCACTATTGCCACACAAATTGTTGACCGAGGAGTTCCAGTTTTGGACGAATTTATCTTTTCTCCGACCAGATTCACTTTCTATACACAATAATGACTTAAACAACTGCATCCTTTCTATATCTGTTGGAGCAGGAAGCAGAAGAATCGTCCTGTGGGAAAATCGTGACTTGACTCGCTTTTCTAACAACTCAGTGACGTCTATGCGTGTTGTCATTCCCACCACACAAATTGGGGCCTGGAAAAACAAAAGGCAGGGCAATTAGAAAAGTGTTTTGGATTTTAAACAGTTTAACTTACTTGCTCCAGTGGCGCACAGATTGAACTTTGTTCAAAAGTAAATATGTGTGTGTATTAAATACCACATACTACCAAAAAAAAGCAAGAGTGTTTATAAGAATATTGTAAATGTAATGTAAAACCGATTAATCTATAGTACATTTATAAAGTAATATAATGAATCCTACAAATAAAACCATGTACTGCGTGTACATGCCTCATAACCACTAGTAAATGTATGTGCTACTTGTGGTCATGCCCAGTACTGCGTTAGGGAGTTAAAAACTAATTTGAAGACCTTTTTCCTTTGTGGTCTTCTGTAAGAGAAGTCTGGGTACTCACCAAAAACCCATTTACTTCCGAAATGGATACTTTCAAGGCCATTTTTAACTACCTAACCCATTTTTGCACTTTACCCTCACTCATTGCACTAGCACCGTAACCTTTAGTCATCTGGCGATGAATGTTGTCATCAAATATGTTTCTTGAGGTCAAAAAACTACCCACTGTCCTCATCTCGCATGTAGCGGAAGATTCAATAATTAACCTTTCTGTTCATAAATTATGCCAATAAGCGGTTTGGAGCCTTGTTGCGACGAATACCAGAGCTATATGCAAAAACAGCCCTTACTTAAAATAAAATACAACCCTTTAAAGTCTATTTACAAATAAGTTTGGCAGGTGTGGGCCTAAGCAGTCTGTAGGGAAAACGGTTGACCAAGATCTCTCTTCTCAATTGGCTTAAAACTGAATCTACTTGAACGTTCATAAAAACATGCGAGTGGTCTGCAACTCCAGTTCAGTATAGATTTAACAAATGTATTGTACTACCCCACATTTAAACTATAGAGGGTCTAGGCATGAGGGCTCTCTAGTGGGATCATTTCTCTTTATAAATAAACCAAAAGACCTTAGAACATCAGTAAGGTTCTTAGTTTTTAATTTTGATCGCGGTAGTATAATAGCATTTCTCTACTTGGCCCAAGAAAGTCTGAATGTTACCACTAGGTGAATAGTGTTGAATCCCAAATTTGGTTTGTGTGCCACTTGTGGTTATGGCTAATTTTCAAACACAAATACCTAGTAAAGACACTCCAAAATGCCATAATGTAGTGTACAACCACCATTGTAATAGTGACATAGGGTAATAACTAAAAATAGGGTGGTGCACGTCACAGTTCTGGGGATTACGTGTACTACCATTAAGTACACGTCAAGGTTTTCAAAAACTGTAAAAGTCAGGGGATAATTTGTTAAAGGGAACGTTTTAATTGAAGTTATAATGTAAGAAGTAGCTTTGCCTGTGTAGCTTTGTAGGCGTTCACAAACTTAAAATATAAAAAGTTAATATAAAGCTAATACTAAAAAATTTTTGTATTACTGTTATATGAAATGAAATGAAATGAAATGAAAATGAAATGAAATGAAAAATACTTTATTCCACCAAAACACAAAACACAAAAATGGTTACATAGGGTTGTACAAAACAGATGGATTATTCCCCACATAGGCACAGCCTGTGTGTGGGGAATGAGCTTCACCAGTAGTCAAACTTACATATTGATATAAAAATTAATTAATAACTAAAATTATTATTTTACATACTTTGGAAGGGAGTAAGATTGCACATTGAGCTACGGTAATACAAATTAATTTTAAAAAATGTAGGAACCACAATAGGAAATAAAGGCGAAAACAAAACTATACATACTAAACAAACCGCGTACGTATCAACTGAGACTCGGAAACCACACACACACACATACACACACAGACATACACACACAGACAGACAACAGCACACACACAACACACAACACACTTCAGCTCAGTTGCTCAGTTGCACCAGGACATCAGGCGGCTGCTGGCCCCACAGTTCCTTTAGTTAGGCCGTCTCTGCTCTGTCCCTGCATGTCCTATGAACCATTCACTCGCTCCCTCTCACTCACACTCACACGCACGCACATCCACACACAAACATCCCAACCTGACAGTCATTCATCGTTGTATTTACTATGACGGCTTTAGAAGGAATACATGGCCACAAACAAGCTGTTGATATGCCCGCGTCCGAGTTCCACCAACCATTTATTTACGAGTTTTTTATATTTTAACAGACTGCATGGCTCCGGATTTTTTAGCTGAGTGGGTAATTTAGAAAAAATAACTGTTGCAATGTATTGGGGAGACGTTTTATTAATACTTTTAGTGATCTTAGGTAACTCTATCCCAGTGTTCAAAGCAAATCTTGTAGGATAGTTGTGAGAAGTTTGTTTAAAAAGAGAATTTTTGTTTTTGAAAATGTATATAATTAATGATCTTATATAAAGCTGTGAAAGATTAAAAACTCTGAACTCGTCAAAGACATATTCTGAGGGGTAGCGGCGAGGTTTCCGTAGAGCAATTTTTATAATGGCTTTTTGAATAATTTCGATAGGGGCCAGAATACTTTTATAGCCACCACCCCACGCTAGATTCCCAAATTGTAGAATAGACTGTATGTATGCATGGTAAATGTTTTTTAAAAGATCAAGAGGTAAAATTTTGGATATATTAGAAAAAACAAAAATGAATTTACGTAGTTTACATCTAATTTGATTTATGTGACTAGTCCATTTCAGCCGGCTATCAAACATCACCCCTAAATACTTAAACTCATTCACACGTTCAATACTTTCACACTTGTCACATTCAATCTCGGCACCACAACTATGCAATTTTAAATCTAAATCTAAAGGATCATAATCAGATCTTAGTGAAATCGGCATGAATTTTGTTTTTGATAAGTTAACAGTTAGCTTATTCTGGTCGAACCATCGCTTGACAGTGAGAAGGCCGCGCTCGGCGCTGCTGTACACCTCCGGCCAGCTGTCGCCTTGAACAAGAGCGCCGTGTCGTCGGCGTACAGAAAGATCTGCCCTTTGTTTAAGTTAATTTTGCCCAGGTTATTTATGTATATTAAAAATAACAGAGGCCCCAAGGTCGAACCCTGGATAACTCCATAATCAATTCTTTTTTGTGAACTATTTTGGTTTAAAATCGAGACAATTTGGAAACGTTCAGCGAGATAATCTTCAAACCATTTTAAAGTGACGCCTCTCACCCCTATACATTTCAACTTATTAAGAAGTAATCGTCTGTCAACGGTGTCAAAGGCTTTAGCTAAATCTATAAAGACAATCAAGGGTTTTTTGTTTTTACTAATAGAATCATGCAAACTATTAGTTAAAGAAAAAAGGTCATCATTTAAATTTTTGTCCGTACGGAAACCAAACTGTTTATCAAAAAGTAATTGAAAATTTGTTAAGTAGTTTTCGAATTGTTTTCTAACACACTTTTCAATGAGTTTAGCGAGTACACTGGCCAAAGTAATTGGACGATAGTTGATAAATTGATTTTTTTCACCATTCTTAAATATAGGAACTACTTTACCTACTTTTAAAATTTTTGGAAATGTGCCCTGCGAAAAACTGGTATTAATGATATGTAAAAGTGGATATTTCAATTCTTCAAAGTTATTTTTGATAAGTTTTGCCGGAATGTTATCAGCCCCAGGAGCAGACCCCCCTCTCATACCCCGAACGACAGTTGACAGCTCCGCCTCACCCACGGGCGACAGCTGGAAAGTGGTATCCGTCTGGAAATCGTCATCGTTGATTACTGGCTCCAGAACCTGAGGGACACCACGAGCTAGGTTGGCACCTACATCTACGTAGTAGTCATTAAAGGCATCAGCAATTTTTTTTATTGAGTCCTCTTCTAAAGTTTGGTTATCTGGTATAAAATGTTTTACAGGAAAATCGTCCTTTTTTTTATTAAGTCCCATAATTTCTATCATGTTTTTCCAAAGGCGACGTTTGTTATTTAATGAGTCGGATATTTGATCCTTATAGTATTTTTCTTTTGCACTTTTGATTGCAGTATTCAAAGTGTTCCTATAGTTTATGTAATGTAATCTAAGTGCCGGGTTGAAAGGTTGTTTTTTCAACTGTTTACTGATTTTATCCCTAACACGAATAGAATTAACCAGTCCAACAGTGATCCATGGTTTTAATTTGGTTTTTTTGGCAGAAAAACTTTTATTTGAAGTAGCCGCACTTGTGATCTCCTGCAACTGTCGCACAAACTCCTCGCAGGCCACATCGACGTCCTCAGTAGCGAGTACCGAGGACCAGTCATGTGACCGCAACAATCGCTGGGCAACCTCTGAGTCGACACAAGTAAAGCTTTTGTTGGAATATCTGTTTGTTACCTTATAATGATTATAGTCAGCCGATGCAACAGTTATAAAATGGTCGGTTATAGAAGTGTGTATTATTGCTGACTTAACTGTATTTACATGTTTTATGTTGGTAAAAATGTGGTCAATGCAGGTCTTGGAATCAGCTGTAACTCGAGTTGGGCTATTAATGCATGGTGTAAAGCCTGCCGTATAAAGAACGTCAAGATATCTCTGGGACAAAATGTTTTCATTGTTAGGCAGAATACAACAATTGAGGTCACCAACCAGCCAGCACCGCCCGCAAAGGGACCGATCATCCAGATAACTCTCCAGATCGTCGATAAAAGGTTCAAGGTCAGACGACGGGCTCCTATAAACAGCCAACAACGACAGCCCCCCACCGCCAAGCGATATGTCTAATTTGATAGTTGTGGCACCATACAATCGCACTTCCTCACAACTCACAGCAAAGCATTTATTCACATACACAATCACACCATCATTCTGATTCCTTCTAGCCTTACTTACAAACACATCATATCCATCCATACTTACAGGCACACAACTTTCATCCGTCCAAGTCTCAGTTAAAACTATAATATCAAATTTCTTATCATAATTATTTAAAAGAACAATTAACTCATCAAAATTCCTATTGTAGCTCCTAATATTCAGATTAAGAAATAACACACTATTTTGTACATTACAATCCACCTCCTCGAAAAAATTAAAGTTGTTGAAATTATTATAAATAAACTCATTTACTTCTAAAAAATTTTCAACATTTTCTAACTCCTCGCTTTGCATCTTACAGCGAAAAAAGTAAAAATATTATGAAGATTAAAACCCTACCTGCCCGATTTAAAGGAAAGTGGTATAAAATCACTAACTAAATCGTCTTAAACTTAATTATTAATGAAACATTACCAGCAACAGACTTAACTAAATGACAACAAACTGTCTAAAACTGTATAAAGAGCGATCAGATTGCGCTTCGGAACGGTTTTATTTCAATCAAACATAAATACGTATCTTACTTATGAATTGGCTTTACAACAGAAATTGATTATTCTTAAAAACTATTTTGGGATCCATGTTGTGAAATAAAAATACAATTTTAATCCTCTATCATTAAAAATGTCAGATAAGCAGAAAAGATTGTAGACAAAAATACAGTATATATTTAAAAATATTTAAGTAAAATAAAAAGATAGATTAATGATCTATCGGCTTGGCCATACTTTCCAAGAATAAAGTTACAGAAAGTTTAGTGGAGTGAAATTAATTAATAACTACTGTATGAAGATTGACCTAGATATTGATTATTCAAAGATATTTGAGTTTATTGACGTGAATAATGGAAGTTGGTAATTTATAACTTATATAAATCAATAAACATATAAAATAAAATGAAGAGTATATATTAGTAATAAAAATAACATACTTCGAGTCTGCTTACGTTGCCCAAAAAGAGTTTGTCCAGGCCTATAGCAGCACTTCAACTTCACGGAGTTCCGCGTGGTCCCGTCTCTGTTGTTGTCTTCACACCTTCACCACCGCCGTCGTCCTTCGCCCCCGCGACCTCCTCCACCTCGTCCAGGTTCGTCACTCGGATAGCTCGGGAGTCTGCCGTCTTCCGTATAAAGATTTTACCCTCCCGGGTCCAGGCGTAGGTGAGATGTCCTTCTTTCACATGGTTTTTGGCTTGGCCCAGGATGGCTTTATTTCGCACGGTCAGATGTTCGACGACGTAGACTGGTCCAGGAGGCAGTGCTGTAGCCAGGTCTGACGTGTTGATCCTCTTTTGTCTGGCAGCGTCTAACCAGGAGGCACGGATGGACCTTGAGATGAACTGCACCACGATGCTGGGGTAAAACTTCTTTCCTCTCGGAGTAGGGAGTCTGTGGGCCGCAGAGATAGAATCTCGGCTAAAACCGACACCCAAGGCACGTGCTACAGCCTGTAGAACCTTGTAGACGTCCTCTTCTCTCGTTGGTGGGATCCCTCTAATTTCTAAATTATGATTCCTGGAGTATTGCTGCAGTTCGGCTACTTCGCTTTCCAGACAGCTAACCTTATCTCTCAACAATACGTTATCTTTCTTAACATCCTCGCATTCCGCCTTCAAAAGCGCGTTTTCAGATTCGATGTCAGCAATTCTGCACTTTAATTCTTCTTGTGAGGTCTGAAGCGTCTCCAGTTGCTTCTCGATTGTCTCAAAATGTTGCTCCATGTATTTTTTCATTGACACAAGCAGATCTGTCACCTTGGTATCTTCAGTTTCGGACTTGTTGCTGACGGTCGATGTAGTGTCCTGTACACACTCGTCACATTTCCACGCCGACACACTACGTAATGACATCGCGTTCAACTTGGCCACGGTGCGGATGCGACAACACGCCGCGTGAAACACTGCACCACAGTCCACACACTTAATTACGTCTTTTGCGTTCGCGATGTCACGGTTGCACCTAGCGCAGTTCATTGTTGAGGGAAAAAAGAGCCAACACGACGATAAAATAAAACAAACTACAAAGCAAAAATAGGAATATTAAATTTATATTCCTTTCAAGCAGACGAAAAAGAAATACATGTATATTCCAAGCATACGACAGGTTGATACGGGCAGGCAGGCCGAAACACTGACTCACAACGAGGAAACCGGTAGGACGTCCGCTCGCATTGACTAACTGATAAGAACTGAAGTTATCAGCTATTCTCAGCTATCAGAACTGGAAGCTATTCTCTTCCAGCTTCTTCTTTATATTGTTGCATGTCTTCAGTTCTTCTTTTCTGCTGGGGTCTATGGGTCCTAGGCTGGTGAAATCGTTGGCTGTCACTTCCATCCGAACGGCATAATGGTCTACGTCTCTGAGTGATTTTACATTTGCTTCGACTTCAGTAGCTAGTAGTTCGTTTTCGTCCTTCTTCTTCATTGGAAAATTGTACTTCATTCCATAGTTCAGTATTTTCGTTTCTTCTTCACTGAATTGAATGTCTGTAAGGTTGATGACTCTCTTCTGGAATTTGTGTTCTGTATTGGTCCTATCCAAGTCTTCATTAGGTGTATTCTTCTCTACGAGTTTGTCTAATTTGTCGTTTATCCGTAAATATTTCCGGTCCATGGCGTCTTCAACCTCTTCACTGACGACTTCGTGTAGTAAATTCCATGCAATTAGTCCGTATAATCTCAAAAATTGTAGGTGTATGTCGTAGGCAATCTGGTTCAGTTCTTCTTTTTCACAGTAAAGTTGTTTGATCATATTTTTGATGAATAATACCTCTCCTTGTTCCTTGGTTCTTTTAGCGGCAGTGGTGTTACAGTTGACCTTGATTTTAGCGTATTGTGGTGTAATTCTCTTCTTGATACATTCTTTGTTGAAGTAAATATCTGCAATCTTCATGGAAATCTTGAAATGAAATGAAATGAAATGAAATGAAATGAAATGAAATGAAATGAAATGAAATGAAATGAAATGAAATGAAATGAAATGAAATGAAATGAAATGAAATGAAATGAAATGAAATGCTTTATTGTCGTTAAAACTGAGTACAAAGTTCATGACAATCGTCAAAAGAAAAAGAAAACAATCAAGATGGCAACTAAAACTAAAACTCTAAACCAAAGTACTCTTCATGTTTATACAGGCAAGCCTGGGTTAGAGTAGTTTTTAAAACATGTTTAAATTTTGAAACACACAGGTTTTTGATGGATGCAGGCAAGAAATTGTACATTTTAACACCTTGGTACTCAAAACTATTTTGAGTGGCTGTATACTTATGCCTTAGTGTAGACAGATTATCTTTAGATCTAGTACAATAGTTGTGAACATCAGATATCTTTTCAAAGTGAGAAATGTTTTCTTTTACATACAACAAACTTGCCAAAACATACAAGGATGGAAATGAGAGAATGTTAAGACTCACGAAAAGGGGCTTACAATGTGTTCTTCTATTCACACTACAAATTAACCTCACCGCCTTCTTTTGTAAAGTAAAAAGCAGCCTGTTAGCATAAAAACTGTTGGCCCACAGTGAGGTACCATAGGACAAATAGCTATGAATGTGGCCATAATATATACAAATAAGGACATCATCTGAAACAGTGGACCTAAGTGCTCTTATCATAAATATGCCTTTTACAATTTTAGATGCTACAAAATCTACATGTGAAAACCACTTCAAGTTTGACTGCAAATGAAAACCCAAAAACTTCAGAGTGTTTACATCATTACCATTACTGCTTAGACTAATAGTCAGGTCCTGAGTCTTATCAGCATTAAGACATAACTTGTTTGCATTACACCAGTCGTTAATAACAGCAGATTTTGTGTCCAATGTGTCTGTAACATCATTCAAAGAGTTACCCCGTACACACAAGGCCAAGTCATCAGCAAAAAGAAAGCTTTTTACAGATAAGTCATTAATATTACAAGGTAAGTCATTTATATACAGTATAAACAGGGTAGGGCCCAATATAGAGCCTTGGGGCACTCCGTGGGGCACTCGAACAGGGCTAGAATAAGTGCCATTTAGATAGACTTTTTGCCATCTGTCACTAAGATAAGATTGAAAAAACCTAACCAAAACAGCATCAAGGTTATAGCAAGAAAGCTTATTCACAAGGAGATCATGAGCCACTGTGTCAAAGGCCTTAGACATGTCGTACGATCTGAACACTATACCACTTTTGGCCTCTAAACTTTGAAAGCAATTTGATATCAGTGCCTGGGTTGCTTGGACAGTGCTGTGTTTGGGCCTAAAGCCAAACTGACTACTTGCTAAAAGGTTACTATCCTCAAGATACTGAGAAAATCTACGATGTACGAGATGTTCCAAGACCTTCGACACTGCAGGGATAATAGATATAGGCCTATAGTTAGCAATGACATTTTTAGGCCCTTTTTTATGGACTGGTATAACCTTAGAAATCTTGAACTTGTTTGGGTAGCAGCCTTGTGTTATACAAAGATTAAATAGGTAAGTCAAAACTTCACTTATGTAACTAGAAGCTAACTTCAAGATGGGGACATTAATTCCGTAAATATCTAAACAAGAGCTATTGTTAAGACTGTTGATGGCTGCATACACCTCTTCTACAGTAAATAGTCCAATCCTAAAAGCATTGTTGTCCTCAATAGTCGGAAGAGCGTTGCAAGAGGTCAAATTTCTAAGATATTGCTCAGGACCATTTGAAGAGGCGGGAACATTACTTCTCAGGTTTTCAACACAGTCGACAAAGTAGGAGTTCAGTCCATCGGCAGTTAGGCAGTCAGGAATAGACAAAGGCTTACTATTACAGTTGCTTATTTCATTAATGATTGACCAGGATGTTTTAGAAATATTACTAGAGTTTAGCAGTAAACTGTTGTTATGGTCAAGTTTGGCTTTCTTGATTTCTTTGCGGTACTGCAACTTTAATGAGTTGTACTTAGTTTTAACTTCAGCAGTCCCTGCTTTACAAAACAAAAAATATAGCCGGTCCAGCTCATTTTTCATATTTACAAGTCCTTGATGATACCACCTTTTGTTAGGTTTGTTGTTAAAACCGACAGTAGTTTTCAAGGGAATCGAACCATTTAAGGCCCACAACAGTTTGTCAAAAAACACTTTGAATTTAGCATTTAAGTCTAGGCTATGGTCATATAATTCAAACCAATTCAACTGACTAAGGTTGGATAAGAATTTTAAGGAATTCTGAGGATTTAATTTCCTAGTAACTTTTCTCGGTAAAGAAATTGGATTAGATTTAGAATATGACTCGATGTTCATTGACAGAAAGACCGCATTATGATCTGAGACAGGAGTGTGTATAACTGAGGCTTCCCATCTATCTGGGTGTACTGAGGTCACAATATTGTCCAAGCAGGTACCTTTGTTTACACTTCCAGCTGCGACATTAGGCCTAGTGATTTCATTAATTGCAGTGTGAAGACCAAAACTAGATATTAGGTTTTTAAGTTCCCGGACTTCAATGCTGTCAGACAGAAAGTCTATGTTAAAACCACCTGTGCAAAAGAAGTCAAGTTTCACACCATGCATAGTTGAGAAGACATCATGCAGTTTATCCAGAAATAAATAAACATTACCTGAGGGTGGTCTGTAGAAGTTTACGATCACTGTTTTGTGCTTAACGATGTACACCGCTGAGGCTTCAAACGTGAGTTCTTCCACTAATATACTCAAATTTAACTTATTGTAAATTATAAAGTCTAGGTTCTCTTTTACGAGTATTGCAGAATCAAATCAAATCAAATCAAATCAAATCAAAGCTTTATTTTCCAATAGACATTACAAATGCATGTGGAATGGTCAATGAAGGTATTATGTTGGGAAACATTTGTCAAGGAAGAGTACAATAGATGTAGAGTACAAGGTCAAATCAAAATATACAAAGATAATATAAAATACATGCAGATGAGGATAACTATAAGAGAAAAAAAAAGTACAATCATTACTCAATATTTAATGGTTTAGGAAATTCTAAAAAATCGTTAAGTTTGTAGAACGGATTCTTAACTAGCCACATATGAATTTTAGCTTTAAAAACTTTGTAAGGAAGTGATAGCAATTTGTTGGGCAATTTATTTAGACATTTTAGGCCCAGAATTTTATGACTTTTCTTTGTTTTGCTCAGTCTAACATGGGGTATATCAAATTGATGTCTGTTTCTAGTTTGAAAATCATGAAAATCACTCCTTATGGCATGTGAGTCCATTTCCTTAAAACTAGTTAACATGATATTAAATATATATAAATTAATAACAGTTAAAATATTAAATTCAATAAAAATGGGGCGACAATGTTCCTCAGGATCAACCCTAGCCATTATGCGCAGGACCTTTTTTTGTAATATTAAGACATCGGAGACATGAGAACTATTACCCCAAAAAATGATACCATAGTTCAAGGCAGACTGAAATAAAGCAAAGTAAACTGATCTTAAATAACTAATAGGAACTAAATCATTAAGCTTACGAAAAAGGCAAATCATTCTACTTAACCTAGTACAGAGTTGCGTTATATGATCAGACCAAGTCAGTTGTTTGTCAATATGGACACCTAGAAACTTTACCACATTGGACAGTTCAGCTTCAAGTGGGCCTATATCATGTAGAGGTCTAAGGCAAAATATGACTGATTGTGTTTTGTCTTTATTCAAAAGAAAACTATTAGCTGAAAACCACTCAGCAGCAGTATTGACTGTGTTTCTGACATTTGACTTAAGATGCAAAAGGTCACTGTGACAAGATAGCAAGGTAGTATCATCCGCATAGAGATAGGAATTGCAACTAAGATTCATAGGCAGATCATTTATAGCAATTAAAAACAGAAGGGGGCCCAAGACGGAGCCTTGAGGTACCCCACAGTTGCTGAGGGCGATGGAGGACCATTCACCATCAGCGTATACCGCCTGTCTACGATTTGCTAAATAAGACCACAAAAGATTTAGAGCACTGTTTCTGATTCCATAAAACTCCAACTTATGCAGCAAGATCCCATGGTCAACACAATCAAAGGCCTTGCTAAGATCAATGAAGGTGGCCCAGGCAAAATCTTTATTTTCAAAAGCCCTGTGAATGTCCTGAACCATGGCATCAATTGCATCCACAGTGGACTGTCCAACTCTAAAGCCAAATTGTTGTTTGTTAAAGAGAGAATTATTTTCAAAAAAGCTGTTAATCTGATTGTGAATAATATGTTCTAGAACCTTGGACAGAACAGGTACTAGACTAATAGGCCGATAGTTTCCTGGGCAGTTTTTATCCCCTTTTTTGAAAATAGGACAAATTTTGGAAATTTTGAGACAATCAGGAAAGAATCCCCCCTGTAGACAGGCGTTTACACAGTAAGTCAATGGTGAAATTATTACATCAACAATTTCTTTAATGAACCAGTTGGAGATATCATAGATATCTTTGGATTTGGTATTTTTCATTTTAGTTATGACTGACATAACCTCACTACAAGTGACCAAAGAAAAGTGAAACTCTGAATTGTTGAAAGGAACTTTTTGTAAGAAATGATCATAAGTATTTGCAGGTTTCTTAATACTGTTTCTAATACTGTTAACAGAGTTAATAAAAAAACTATTTAGTTTGTTTGGATGAAATGGAAGCTTATTACCGCTTCCGAGAGATTGGGAATTTTCTTTTACAATTGCCCAGGCTGATTTACATTTGTTGCTGGAGTTTTCAATGAATAGGGCATTATAATTGAGCTTGGCCTCCTTTACTGCCCGTTTGTAGTTCTTAACTAGGGTCTTATACTCTAACTTACAAAGATTGTCACTACTTACACAGGTCAGATCATAGGCATGTCTTACCTGCTGCCTGAGCCTGTCAAGATCAGGAGTGTACCAGGCACGTGACCGTTTCCCTTTTGGGTTTGGTTTTGAGCGAGACTTGCACACAGGAAAACACTCGTCAAACACATGCATAAAAATTTCAAAAAATACAGAAAATATGTCGTTACCTGTGAAGTCAGTCGAAGTCCAAAATTGGTCAAATTTATCCTGCCAATTGATCAAGTTAATTTTGAATTTGAAATTTGTGATGTTTTGAAGAGAAAAGTGTCTTTTAAAGGCAAAGGTGCTGATCTTATCAGGCTCATGTATGATATCATTAACTATTCTGAAAAGAATGGCATTATGATCTGAAAAATGGAACGGTTCAATACAACAAAATACATCATCTTTGGGGATGTTAGAAAAAACATTGTCTAGGCAGGCATTTCCTCTGCTAGGCTGGTCATTGTGGAAGTAGATGTTAAACTCCCTTAGAAGGTTGAGAAGAGTTGCCACCGACCTCTTGGTAGTTGTCACGTCAAACTGTGCGTTGACATCTCCACCAATGACGATCCTAAGGTTGGACCATTCCGTCACAGACGTCAGGATTTTTTCCAAAGCGTTTAAGAAAAGCCACTCATCACTGTCTGGGGTTCGATATATAGAAATAACAATAAGTCTATGTGAGGTAACAAGGACACCACATGCTTCAATTATTTTCTCAATACAAAAAGACGACAGGTCAAGTGGTCTACAGTCAAGTTCCAAACGAGCGTAAATAAGAGTACCACCTCTGCCATGTTCTAATCTAGAGAAATTGCTGACTAGGTTATATCCGCTGAGGTTAAAAAAGTCTATACCTGCCAGAGGAATCCAGTGCTCAGAAAGACATATTAGATCACACCGCTGGTGCATCGTAAAGTCCTCAAGTAGAGTTAACTTACCCATCAGTCCTTGGATGTTGAGGAAAATAAGAGTAAGCACACAAAAACTCAAATTTGAAGGCATTTTACTTACTTTATTTTTTGTACCATCCATGTTTATTTCTTCGAGTCGGTTGGCACTGATTCCACTAAAAAATTCACAGTCTGAGTAGGCCTATCGTCAGTGGAGCTACTTATCGACCTAGGCCTAGAGGAACGAGGCGGAAAAAAATTGCCGATTAATATACCAGTAGGCCAGATATCAGGGTTCATGATGTCCTCTACACACTCGGGCTGTACACCGATTTTAAAAGAATTGTAAGATGTGTGTCTCGTAGGAAGTTTCCAAGTCGAAGGATCCACCATGTTTAGACATTGATCTAGCAAAAGAGGTTGCAACTAAGTAGCCTCTTAGGCTTAAGTTGTTAATATCATTTTGTGAGACCCAGTGTTCAGTCAAACAAATCAAACAAATCTTGATTCTTGTATCCCTATATTTTGCTGCTAACTTTGCTTGACTAGCTTCACTAAATAACTTCTTGATCAGCATTGTACGTGTTATTAAATTTACGGAAAGTAAATAAAAGAAACGTCTTATAACACTTAAAATATATATTTACGCTTATACTGTTACTCACAAGACGGTAAATATACAAAAACGATGGTAAGTGGTGATCGATTTCGATTGGACACTCCAATCATCATCAGACCCAATAGGCGAATGACAAGAATCTTGAATGGCGTCCCTACTTATACCCTATTGGCTACCGGAAGCACCGGCCAATACATTTTTATAAGTACAACTGGAATCAAAATGTATTTGTTCATTAATCAACTTATTTCTATCTTTACATTTTTCCTTATAAATATACAATTCTTCCCAAGCATTCATTACATATCCTTTCTTACAATTCTTTAAAATATCTAGACTATCCTCCATTTTTCCTAGTGAGTGCCCATTTTGTAACAGGTGTTGTGCGACATTTGATCTTTCCGGTTTGTTGTTCCTCCACGCAGATATGTGGTTTTTGAAGCGGTTTACGAAGTTTACAGTCTGTCCAATGTAGAAGCTATCACAATCGTTACAATTGATTTTATAGATGCCCGAAGAATAAGAATAAGAATAAGAATCGTTTATTGCCATAATAATACAGAAATGTACAGGGCAAAAGTCACTAAAACTAAACAAATAAAATCAGACCATAAAAATAAAGATACAAACTTCAAGAGATACATACTATTTACATTTTAAAAACGAAGAAACACTGTAAAATTCCTTATCCACTAAATATTCCCTCAAACCATGCTTAAATTTTTTTAAATTATTTTCGCCCTTGATTGAATTGGGAAGAGAATTGAAAAGATGGATACACATAGAGAATGACTGTTTTTTCTAAATCATTGCTGAGCTTACTTGCTAACAATTTTGAAACATTGTAGGTAGGAGCACATTTAAAGTTAACTAATGGTCTGATGGGTACATTCTTCTTGTGTATTTTTGGGATCCCTTTCATCACGGGCGCTTTAGAATTTAGGATGTTCATCTTCTGTCGACATTCTTCGGGAATCACTCTGGTGCATCTCTTCACGACGTCGGACATCTCTCTTTGGTACCTCTGCGTTGGATCCTTTTTCAGCTCCTTGAAGTTATTTTCTTTGATGAAATCTTCCGTCTTCTTTATATATTCTTCTTTTCCGAGCACTACGATGGCGTTGCTTTTGTCTTCTTTCACAACGATTGAGCTATTCTCTTCCAGCTTCTTCTTTATATTGTTGCATGTCTTCAGTTCTTCTTTTCTGCTGGGGTCTATGGGTCCTAGGCTGGTGAAATCGTTGGCTGTCACTTCCTTCCGAATGGCATAATGGTCTACGTCTCTGAGTGATTTTACATTTGCTTCGACTTCAGTAGCTAGTAGTTCGTTTTCGTCCTTCTTCATTGGGAAATTGTACTTCATTCCATAGTTCAGTATTTTCGTTTCTTCTTCACTAAATTGAATGTCTGTAAGGTTGATGACTCTCTTCTGGAATTTGTGTTCTGTATTGGTCCTATCCAAGTCTTCAATAGGTGTATTCTTCTCTACGAGTTTGTCTAATTTGTCGTTTATTCCGTAAATATTTCCGGTCCATGGCGTCTTCAACCTCTTCACTGACGACTTCGTGTAGTAAATTCCATGCAATTAGTCCGTATAATCTCAAAAATTGTAGGTGTATGTCGTAGGCAATCTGGTTCAGTTCTTATTTTTCACAGTAAAGTTGTTTGATCATATTTTTGATGAATAATACCTCTCCTTGTTCCTTGGTTCTTTTAGCGGCAGTGGTGTTACAGTTGACCTTGATTTTAGCGTATTGTGGTGTAATTCTCTTCTTGATACATTCTTTGTTGAAGTAAATATCTGCAATCTTCATGGAAATCTGATTCTTGTATCCCTATATTTTGCTGCTAACTTTGCTTGACTAGCTTCACTAAATAACTTCTTGATCAGCATTGTACGTGTTATTAAATTTACGAAAGTAAATAAAAGAAACGTCTTATAACACTTAAAATATATATTTACGCTTATACTGTTACTCACAAGACGGTAAATATACAAAAACGATGGTAAGTGGTGATCGATTTCGATTGGACACTCCAATCATCATCAGACCAATAGGCGAATGACAAGAATCTTGAATGGCGTCCCTACTTATACCCTATTGGCTACCGGAAGCACCGGCCAATACATTTTTATAAGTACAACTGGAATCAAAATGTATTTGTTCATTAATCAACTTATTTCTATCTTTACATTTTTCCATTTTTACATTTTTCCTTATAAATATACAATTCTTCCCAAGCATTCATTACATATCCTTTCTTACAATTCTTTAAAATATCTAGACTATCCTCCATTTTTCCTAGTGAGTGCCCATTTTGTAACAGGTGTTGTGCGACATTTGATCTTTCCGGTTTGTTGTTCCTCCACGCAGATATGTGGTTTTTGAAGCGGTTTACGAAGTTTACAGTCTGTCCAATGTAGAAGCTATCACAATCGTTACAATTGATTTTATAGATGCCCGAAGTGTCAAATTTGTTACAATCTTCTATTTTTGGATGCAGTATTTTACTCATGGTGTTCTGAGTCCTGTAGGCTATTGAAACTCCGTATTTCTTGAATCTGTTAGCAGTCCTTTGTGTTGTAGTCCCCGTGTAGCTAAATGTGATATATCTGGTACTTTCCTCTTTTATCTCCTCTAATGTTGTTCTGCTGTGTAGTGTATTCTGTCTATCGATTTTTCTCCTCGTCTTCCTTGCGATGTCCTCTATCGTCTTGGTTCAAAATCCATTCACTTGAGGCGATCTTCTTAATGGTGTCCAGTTCTTTTTTCCTATTGGCTTGGCTAAGTGGGATCTTATAAGCTCGGTACAGCATAGATCTAAAGGCTGCGGTCTTGTGGATTGTCGGATGGATAGGCTGTGCCTATGTGGGGAATAATCCATCTGTTTTGTACAACCCTATGTAACTATTTTTGTGTTTTGTGCTTTGATGGAATAAAGTATTTTTCATTTCATTTTTTTTCATTTCAGCTCAATCGTTGTGAAAGCAGACAAAAGCAACGCCATCGTAGTGCTCGGAAAAGAAGAATATATAAAGAAGACGGAAGATTTCATCAAAGAAAATAACTTCAAGGAGCTGAAAAAGGATCCAACGCAGAGGTACCAAAGAGAGCTGTCCGACGTCGTGAAGAGATGCACCAGAGTGATTCCCGAAGAATGTCGACAGAAGATGAACATCCTAAATTCTAAAGCGCCCGTGATGAAAGGGATCCCAAAAATACACAAGAAGAATGTACCCATCAGACCATTAGTTAACTTTAAATGTGCTCCTACCTACAATGTTTCAAAATTGTTAGCAAGTAAGCTCAGCAATGATTTAGAATTAGAATATGTATACAATGTAAAGAATAGTTATGAATTTGTTGAACGTGTAAAGAACATTGATATAGATTCGTTACGTATACAATATAGATTGGGTGATTACGTCCGCCAGACATCGTGACCACTGTAGACCTATCTTCAAAGACCTAAAGGTTCTGACCATCTATAGCCAGTACGTATTAAATAGCATGGTGCTACTTAAAGAAAATTCGACAAAACTTGCTCGACGTGAGGACCAGCATTCCAATCAAACACGACATGGCCATCTCCTTGACCTACCTAGATGCCGACTAGCCTGGACTCAAAAGGGCTACCCCTACTACACAAGTAAGCTCTATAACACGCTTCCAATTGAAGTGCGCGAGTTGGACATTAGGGCCTTCAAGGACACCCTGAGAGACTATTTGGTGGGCAGACCTCTATACTCACTAAGTGAGCTGGACGAAGCACCACTTTTTGGCAACCCGCCGCCATCTTAGTTAGTTTTTATGTAAATAGTAGTGTTTATTATATGTGACGCGATCTATTCTGACTTTGTCGGTCAACGATGCAGATTTCAAGTATTCAAGTAAGTAAGTATAATTACGATTTAGCCTGTTATTTTGTGTTTATAGTTTATGTTCTCTTTTCGGTATTTCTGAACGTTATGGACTTTTCTTTTAAACGTTTTAAAACATTCCTACGATCTTAATAAACAAGAAAATACCTTTAAAGCATTTTTAGGCGGGGAAACCACTGCAAGTTACAAAAACATACGGAACTATGTTCTCAAATCGCGGAGGACATTGCTTGCCGAGAAAAAAATAGCGGAGTGATACGGACCGGTTACTACTTTCTCTAGGTCACCTATATGTGTTGCCAGCTGAACCTAAAAACGTGTTGTATAGTGTTTGAAAGACTAATTTTGTATATGCTTTATAGTGACTGTAGGAAAAATATAATGTGTAACACGAGTGCATAAGGCCTTTGCTGCATTCGAGATCATTCCGCACTCGACTCTCTCATGTGCAGCAAAGTGTCACTTTGCTCACTATTTAACTATTGCAGATTTTAAACAGGTACCATCTGTTGCTCTGAGCAAAAAAAATTTAAATATTATAGCCTAGCATGTTTGGTATATAATAACAAAGGGAGCATCCACATGACCACATATAACATTAAACCTAGAGATAGTTTCCGTTTCTTTGCGTTTCTTAAACAAACGAAGACTATGTATGTCAATGAAAAGTAATTTCGTGATTGGTTTTGATAGCTGGGTAATGGAACCCTAACCAGTTTGGCTAATGGGATGCCTTTACTTTACACTAATGTTGTTAAACGTTAACAAAAGGAGTATAAACTTAGAAATATTAACAGGGATAGGGATGTTAATTTAGCGGTTTAGACCAAGAACTAAGCTTACCTCAACGTCCTCAACATACCTTTAGGTTATGATAGTTACATTTTACAATTAAAAAATTATGTAATTGATTTTGAGACTTTTATAATTTTATTTTATGAACAAAACTATTTTTGTTATTAGTAAACCTTCATTTGATATTTTCATTATCAATAAGTTTGATTAGTTTGGTTAGGTTATGACATTTAAATTAATAAAAATTTTACCTACAAACGATACGTTTTGACAGCGACAGTGATAGAGATAAAAATTTCCCACGAACAGTTCGGCTATGTACGGTATGATGCACTATGATGTGATCTTCACGGCGCTGTGGCGGTCTGTCGGTAACGTCTCGTGTGCACATGTAGGCCTATGCACAATCATCTCTTATATCTTACTTCTTCAGTTACCCTTTAATACGTATAAAATGCTTGAGCTCTAGTTGTTAAGGTTTTAAGTATAACAGTCGTATTACGAAGGTCGTTACTAGTTGTTTTTTCGCGTTCTCAATTGACAAACAAATTTGAAGAGCCTATGAGCTATTTAAATGAGAAAGTTCTGAGTAAGAAATATATTTTTGACAAAGCGCTCTCTTTGGCCTGAAAACGTAAATCTTTACGTAAATTATACTGAATACTAAATTTAAGAAGTGACATGAAGTAAAGAAGGACCATATATAATGTTATAAATGACACGAAATAAGCAGTTGGAGTAACTTGAATGATCAAACAACCCTAAAATTATATCTATTAGCTAAAGATATTTTTTCATCTTACCTTTAAATACAGATTATTGTCATTTTTTTTACTAAACTTATTGTTATTCTTTTCAGTGAACGCCCGTGTTTAATCTTTTACATTAATTGAAAAATTGTGAATAATTGTAATTTAGTAATGAGTAGCCAACTAACTGAGAATAACAATGCTTTGTTGTTGAAGCTACCTCCCCCTTCTTTTGCCTGTTTTGACACGTGCATTGCAACAATTCAAATATTTCTTTATTAATAGGTCATATTAATATCCAAAGTTGATGATTTTCATTTAACAATATAAAATAATATTTAAGTTATCTAAATTTCAACCGACCTAACGAAAAACAAACCTAGTACTTTTCACTTTTCTTTTTACGAATATATTCAGTTTATTTTCACTCAATTACTGAGGCGTCTATATGGGTCCACATGAGAGCTGTTTTTGGACATTTGCGGCCGGGTGTAGAGGACTGTTCTATACAGCCAAGCTGCTCAATACGCATGCTATTCGGTTATAACTAAAATTATATCTTCATTTGTTATATGCAACAGTAATAATAGTCCGAATCAAGGGTAAATTACATATTTTGTGTGTGGTTACACACGATTACGTTGAGTGATATTTGAGTTGTACATTAAAAATACTTCATAATATAAAATCATGTTTAATTTTCTTTTGCAGATGATGCCGAGCCACCAAGAGTGATCACTTCAAATGGCAAGAAAAAAACAAAAGAAGAACACTTTTGCAAGTATTGCAAATAATTGGTGACACATTTCATAAGGCATCTTACAACGGTCCATGAACTGGAAGATGATGTTGTATCCCTCAAAAGAGCCACCGCCTTAACAGAGCAATTAGATAAGCTCAGGAGGATTATGGCGGAAGGTGACGCAATGTATAACGAAGCAAATCCTGACAACCCTATTGTTAGAAGAAAATCTAAAGCAACTGAAACAGCTTGGGACACTTGCCCTTCTTGCAAAACATTAGTGAGTAAAAACCACTCTGTAAAGCACTACCGCAAGTGTAATCCTATGATAGACAGTTTGTCAGGGAAGGCAATAAGAGTGGAATTGGTTCGAGGGGAAGTTGTACTAGTAAACACGCTTTCCAATGACATGAAGACAAAAATCATTCCTGTAATGAGAAATGATAAAATAAAGAAATTGTGTCAAACTGATCCCAGTTTGGTTTTGTATGACAACCAACTATGCATCCGCCTTAAAGGGGAAGCGCAGGAAAAAACTATAAGAAACCATTTTAGAGTTGTTTCCAGAGTAGTGGAAAAAACCATGGAAATACGAAGACAAGTAGACGGAACAATATGTTCCGTTGTCCAGATTTTTGATCCAGCCTGCTACGACTCCTTTTTGCAGGCGATTCACATTATCTGTGGTTTTGGCGGAGCCGAAGGAGAAGAGATGAAAAAACCAACAACCCCACACCAGTACGGACCTAAAGTCAAGGAAATGTCCGTTTATATATTGACAGATCTCTTAAAACAAACAGATCCATCGAACCCTAATGAACCAGTTCAGGTTGAACTAAGCAAAATAATTGGGTGCATCAAGGCATGGCAGGATATATTCATCCGCGACTTTGACAGACAGGTAGCATCCTTGGGAAGAAAACAAGCCGACCGCAGAACCTACGACACAAGGCAGCTGACACCTGCAATGGAAAATGTACAAAAGTTAATTGACTACATTGAAGAAACGGCCAATAAATCACATGCCATTTTGAGAGAAGGCTTTAATCTACAAGCCTACAAAACCTTATCTAATTGCCTACTCCTAAAGTTGTGGATATTCAACCGCTGAAGAGTTGGGGAAGTTGATGCTCTAAGGCTCAATAACTGGCTTCGAGCGACTGAAATTGATGAAAATAGTGACCAATTTAAAAGTCTGAGTACGACTGAGCAACGCTTTGCGTCATCTTTTAAACGATTCAGCGTGAAATCAAAACTTAGACGTCCGGCATCACTTCTCGTCGCCAAGAAGGATTTAGAGCGATATGATCTTATCATTTCTCTGAGAGATGTGGCCAACATACCAAGGAATAACATTTACTTATTTGCCAACCATGACCGGTACATATAAGGCACCGCCGTAATGACAGAATTTGCCAAAAATTGCGGAGCTAAGGAGTGGAGGCTTCCCACAGGGACTAGATTGAGGAAACAAATGGCAGCATCATTGCGGTACCTTAATCTAACCGACGAGGATCTACGGTTGGTTTCAGAAGCAATGGGCCATACCAAAAAACACACACCTGCTCTATTATAGAGCACATGACGCAGCCCTTCATGCAGGTAGAGTCAGCAAGCTGCTGATGGCCATGGACGATGGGACTATTGAAATGTATAGAGGAAAGTCCTTAGAGGAAATGGATGTTTCGGTCACCTTGGAGAACATACCCCGTAACAAAGAACTGGCCAGTCTCAATGTGGACGTTGATGCTAGCGGTGACATCGTCCAGGCAACCGAAGAGGATGATACGCCCCTGGCTAGACCTGAATTGCGCACCCCTTCCCCTAGTGGAGGAGATGATACACGTACTTCTAGAATCGCTAAAAGAAGGAGGGCACTGCAATACAGTGATTATCTTCCAACGAAGAAGAATTTACAACATTGGAGGATCGCGGCAACACTCCAGGACGAAAAAGGGCCTTCGCCAGAAGGAAACAGCACAAAAAGATGAAATGGTTAACCGAACTCAAGGAAGAATTAAAAAGGAACATGTCAGAAGAAATCAGCAAAAGAAAATGCCCGTCGACTTCCAAAGTCCTGGAAACGATTCGTGCCTTGGAGAATGAGTTCCCTGAGATAGTAAACCATAGTCCAAAAAAATCAAAGTAGTCATAACAAATATGTTTAAAAAATAATTAGTGTATTTCAGAACATTACATTAGGTAATGTACAAACTTCATTTTTGAATTATTTTTCAAATAGAAAATTGAGACAAAAACAATCCGTTACTTTCTCAGTTACTAAAACTCTTTGCATTTCAAAAATTATTGCAATTTTAACTTCTGCTTTGTATGACTATAAATATATTTGCTTAATTTAAAATATCGTGCTGATTCATATAACAATAAACAGATTCGACTTTTTAAAAATCAATATTTTCTTAAATTGATTAATCAACGTTAAATAATAAACAGTTTCAAACAACCGAAAAAGGTCCATCCGCTTTGTAAAGTTAGTAGTATCAAAATTAAACATACAAATTCATAAGAGGTTATAGTTATTTTAAGGCACAAAGTCTCAAACTTTCATGATAACTGAAAAAAACACAGTCAAGTCATTTGTGTTTACGAATCTGTTATTATTGAGAGCCAGATGAATTATAAATCACTTTGGTTTCTTTGACAGTTTGTTTAGTTTTTATCTACTTTTAGTGAGGTAGGAATCTTTAGACATCATTTTGATGCTGATGACGTTTTACAGTTAGATTTTCCAACCAATTATTTTAGTAAGTTTGTGTTTTTAAATGAAAAATTATTTCCTTTTTTTTAACTAAAGAAACAATATATTAATTTCAGTTTAGATGTTAGAATTATTAAGCCAAATATCATGTTAATTTAACTTATTCGGGTTATTATGTAGAGTAATATTAGGGTCTTGAACTCTAATGTTGTGTATTTATTGACAAATAATTGTTAGTTAGGAACTGTTTGACGTTTTAGCTTCTATTCATGAGCATTTTCAATGTCAGCTATTTATTTCCACAAGATTTTGAGATTGAAATAATTTGCATAATATAATATACACTCAATATACTGGTTGGCTCAGTAAATACTTTGTGAGACTTTAATCGTAACACATAACCAAAAAAAATCTTAAATTCGTGCCTATGGAACACATAGATGTATTCATAGTAAATATGATCTTGTACTACTGCATTACAGGTTCTACAAATATGACTATAACTTAATGTTGATCTTCCAACCCGGAAACTATGCTGTTCATTAACAATTCGCTCTGATCCTCAGCTAACTGCGTTTTCTTATAAACTGCAAATATATTAACTAAAACAACTTAAACTAGTCAGTAGTTATTAGTGTTATTTTATTATTGTTTTGTTTATTTATATTTTTTTTCATTATTTGGTGTGATCAACGAAATCTTAAGATTTTGATTAGTATTCTGTTGGTTCTAAATGATGAGTTTACAGGATGTGTCAGAATAAAACCTTATATCGTTTTTTTCCCTCCATTATAATGGTGACTGATAAGCTGTCTTTACCTGAAGATATAAACTTGATGATTAAAACTAATTTTAGGTTGTATTTGAATTTAATTAAAAACGCTATATCATTATTTTCCTATATACAGTAAGATTGTTGAGTTGGTGTTTGCGAAAACTAAATTGGAGAAACCACTTACTTTACTTTACTTGGTACACTAATCATATTACAATACTTCTTAGTCACATTTCCCTTAATATCTTTTTTATTTTGTACATTTCTTTGATACTTATTGGCCATGGAGTTTTGTGATTTTAGTTGATTGATTTAATAGACCAGATCGATTATTTTAATTAAATAGATCCCTTCAATTTTTAAGATTGTTCTATGTCAAATGTTTTAATTATCTACCTCCATAAGTAAATCAACAGCAGCAACTCTCTTTTATCAACTAAAATTCCATCCAGTTTTCGTTCTGCTCCTTTAAACAGTAATCAGATTTGGTTTACATTTATCGTTTTATTACAAACTACTGCCAGCTGTGTTAAGCAGCTCTATTAAATGCCAGTTGTGTCATGATAAAGATGTAATCAGAACATTAACAATTAACGTTATATTTGAGATGTTTCCGTTAATCAGTTGCTTAATACTCTTTTAAATAAAGTCGATTTAATCACGCATATTGTAACTTGTGTCATATTTACCTTTTGATTATATTTTTATTTATAATATTACGTTGATATAAGCCTCCTGATGTAATCATACTTTTAATTAATAAAACATGCATCTGTTAAAATCTAGCTTTTTGACATTATGGAAATAGTTTTCAACTTTATATCATTTTTATTACATCCGTCCTACCTAAAAAATCTGATTTAACAACAAATAATTTCTTCTATGAAATCATCAGTTTTAAAATTTATATAACGTAGTCTATAATTAATTGTCTCTTCACTAATACTCAAATGTTCGATTTGATTTCCTCCATGTTTACTTCTAGGCCAATTTTACAATAATATAGGTTAATTTATTCTACTCCTAACATGTTTTATTAATTAAGGAGTAAAATTCTGATTACATTATTATTGTTATATTGTTGGAGTTGATTAATATAGTGTAGCTTTATTGTTTTGCTCCAAATATTTCGTTGTTAGTTATGTTTTACTGCGGCCACCCAATTTGAAGGGGGCGGAAGCCTGGATCAGTTCACTCTGAGATAATTAGAAGTATCATATCATTGTTTACTCATTAATTATACATATCAAAATAAAAATCTCTTTTAAATCGTAATTATAAACAGGGCATTGTTGTCAGTGTTAATTGATTTTTTCAAATATTCCCTGATCCACTTACATATAAATTTATGTAACTTGTAAATTGGAACATTTTGTGTCAGAAATAAATTGTCAAATCCGAGTCTCCAATTATTGCACAATGTAGACAGGCAGGCGAGACGGGTGCGTCACCTGGATTCAGTTTACTTTTAAGTGATGGAAAAACTTAAATCATTGTTTATACATGTATGCAACTTTTCTTTGTAATTGTCGTCATAAATCGAATTCTTCTAATTTCCTTTAAAATGTTTTTGTACTAACTAAAGGACACTAACTGTTGATAAAAAAACAATAATACAGCATAAAAAAATCGAGAAATGGAAAATTGTTTTAACATTATTTTATACTGTTGCCATTTCTTAAATAAATTACTTAAACACTTTTATTTGTATGCCAATGTTTTATCTTCACTCCACGAAAAATACTAGTAGAATACGAATCCACAATCAGATGCATACACTGATTATTCAAAACATATATTATTTTAAAGTTTCTCTGAATGCTTCTTACGAATGTATGTAATTAAATGGTGTATGTCTGTGTCATTAAATGACGGTGCCGGGCTTATTACTTCTTGCGAGGATTGTACTAGCACCCTGGCGGTGGAGTCACTTTTGGCGCTGATGATACTCGGACAGTTGAAAACTTGGTTGGTTTACTTAACCAAATATTATTCCTATTTAAACCATCCTTGGACAAATGAAGACTCAGACAGTTTATTTATTGAAATATTATGAATTATTTATCAAACCTCGTACAAATAATTTTACAGATTTTCCTTTTATTTTGTAATTTTTTAGCAAACTCGGACAATTCAAAACTCACATCCCAACCAGTAAATTAAAAAGTTTCATTTGTATATTAGTGCGTTGTAATATAATGTCGGCGTTGACTCTAAAATAGGTGCAAAAGTTACAATCTCCAAGCGCTGCTGGTGCGGCACAGCTTTATTGTTTTAAAATGCTTGTATCTCAAAAACAGCTTGAGATACGGCAAAACGGTTAAAATTCTGGCACACTACGTGGTTATCAACTTTTGATTATAAACAATAATACAGCATAACAAATCTAAAATTATAAAATTATTTTAACATTATTTTATTTGGGTAGCCTACCACTTGTTAATTAGTTTGAAGTTTAAATATTGAATACGCATTTCTGGCTGGACGTGAATGTAAATAAACGTTAAAACAACACATTTCTGGCTTGAAAGTACTGTAATTCATTTGAATAACATTAAGGATTTTCTAACGGTTCACTTATTAAGGATAACGGCTAATTATTCGGTTAAGTTTGCATTATTAATATGTTTTAATTCTCATTATATTC
>NW_026543024.1:0-69184 GCF_028750875.1 Macrosteles quadrilineatus | reverse complement strand
GTTGTACAAGTGTGTACAAGGATGTACAAGTTTGTACAAGGGTGTACAAGTGTGTACGATAAGTAAAAGTGTGTACAAGGGTGTACAAGGTTGTACAAGTGTGTACAAGGTTGTACAATTGTGTACAAGGCTGTACAAGTGTGTACAAGGTTGTACAATTGTGTACAAGGCTGTACAAGTGTGTACAAGATTGTACAAGTGTGTACAAGATTGTACAAGTGTGTACAAGGTTGTACAAGTGTGTACAAGGATGTACAAGTTTGTACAAGGGTGTACAAGTGTGTACGATGTGTAAAAGTTTGTACAAGGGTGTACAAGGTTGTACAAGTGTGTACAAGGTTGTACAATTGTGTACAAGGCTGTACAAGTGTGTACAACCTTGTACACACTTGTACAACCTTGTACACACTTGTACAACCTTGTACACAATTGTACAGCCTTGTACACACTTGTACAACCTTGTACACACTTGTACAACCTTGTAAAAACTTGTACACACTTGTACAACCTTGTACAACCTTGTACACACTTGTACAACCTTGTACAACCTTGTACACACTTGTACAGCCTTGTACACAATTGTACAACCTTGTACACACTTGTACAACCTTGTACACAATTGTACAACCTCGTACACACTTGTACAACCTTGTACACACTTGTACAACCTTGTACACACTTGTACAACCCTTGTACACACTTGTACAAACTTGTACACACTTGTACAACCTTTTACACACTTGTACAGCCTTGTACACAATTGTACAACCTTGTACACACTTGTACAGCCTTGTACACAATTGTACAACCTTGTACACACTTGTACAACCTTGTACACCCTTGTACACACTTTTACTTATCGTACACACTTGTACACCCTTGTACAAACTTGTACATCCTTGTACACACTTGTACAACCTTGTACAAACTTGTACATCCTTGTACACGATTTTACACCCTTGTACACACTTGTACAACCTTGTACACACTTGTACAACCTTGTACACACTTGTACAACCTTGTACACACTTGTACAACCTTGTACACACTTGTACAACCTTGTACACACTTGTACAACCTTGTACACACTTGTACAACCTTGTACACACTTGTACAACCTTGTACACACTTGTACAACCTTGTACACACTTGTACAGCCTTGTACACACTTGTACAGCCTTGTCCACACTTGTACAGCCTTGTACACAATTGTAAAACCTTGTACACACTTGTACAACCTTGTACACCCTTGTACACACTTTTACTTATCGTACACACTTGTACACCCTTGTACAAACTTGTACATCCTTATACACACTTGTACAACCTTGTACAAACTTGTACAAACTTGTACATCCTTGTACACGATTTTACACCCTTGTACACACTTGTACAACCTTGTACACACTTGTACACCCTTGTACACACTTGTACAAGCTTGTACACACTTGTACAACCTTGTACACACTTGTACAACCTTGTACACACTTGTACAACCTTGTACACACTTGTACAACCTTGTACACACTTGTACAACCTTGTACACACTTGTACAACCTTGTACACACTTGTACAACCTTGTACACACTTGCACAACCTTGTACACACTTGCACAACCTTGTACACACTTGTACAGCCTTGTACACAATTGTACAACCTTGTACACACTTGTACAACCTTGTACACACTTGTACAACCTTGTACACAATTGTACAGCCTTGTACACACTTGTACAACCTTGTACACACTTGTACAGCCTTGTACACAATTGTACAACCTTGTACACACTTGTACAACCTTGTACACACTTGTACAACCTTGTACACAATTGTACAGCCTTGTACACACTTGTACAACCTTGTACAACCTTGTACACACTTGTACAGCCTTGTACAACCTTGTACACACTTGTAGAGCCTTGTAAAAACTTGTACACCCTTGTACACACATGTACAACCTTGTACACAACTTGTACAACCTTGTACACACTTGTACAACCTTGTAAAACTTGTACACATTTGTACACACTTGTACACCCTTGTACACACTTGTACAACCTTGTACAAACTTATACAATCTTGTACACACTTGTACAACCCAGTACACACTTGTACAATCTTGTACAAACTTGTACTCCCTTGTACAAACTTGTACAACCTTGTACACAATTGTAAAACCTTGTACACACTTGTACAACCTTGTACAAACTTGTACACACTTGTACAAACTTTTACATCCTTGTACACATTTGTACACCCTTGTACACACTTGTACAACCTTGTACAACCTTGTACAAACCTGTACACCCTTGTACACACTTGTACAAGCTTGTACACGATTGTACACCCCTTGTACACACTTGTGCACCCTTGTACAAACTTGTACATCCTTGTACACACTTGTACAACCTTGTACAAACTTGTACAAACTTGTACAAACTTGTACATCCTTGTACACGATTGTTCACCCTTGTACACACTTGTACAACCTTGTACACACTTGTACAACCTGATACACAATTGTACAACCTTGTACACACTTGTACAACCTTGTACACACTTGTACAACCTTGTTCACACTTGTACAACCTTGTACACACTTGTACAACCTTGTACACACTTGTACAGCCTTGTACACAATTGTACAACCTTGTACACACTTGTACAACCTTGTACACACTTGTACAACCTTGTATACAATTGTACAGCCTTGTACACACTTGTACAACCTTGTACACACTTGTACAGCCTTGTACAAAATTGTACAACCTTGTACACACTTGTACAGCCTTGTACACAATTGTACAACCTTGTACACACTTGTACAACCTTGTACACCCTTGTACAAACTTTTACACAACGTACACACTTGTACACCCTTGTACAAACTTGTACAATTGTGTACAAGGTTGTACAAGTGTGTACAAGGTTGTACAAGTGTGTACAAGGTTGTACAATTGTGTACAAGGCTGTACAAGTGTGTACAAGGTTGTACAAGTGTGTACAAGGCTGTACAATTGTGTACAAGGTTGTACAAGTGTATACAAGGTTGTACAAGTGTGTACAAGGTTGTACAATTGTGTACAAGAATGTACAAGTGTGTACAAAGTTGTGCAAGTGTGTACAAGGTTGTACAAGTGTGTACAAGGTTGTACAATTGTGTACAAGGTTGTACAAGTGTGTACAAGGTTGTACAAGTGTGTACAAGGGTGTACAATCGTGTACAATGATGTACAAGTTTGTACAAGATTTTACAAGTGTGTACTGGGTTGTACAAGTGTGTACAAGATTGTATAAGTTTGTACAAGGTTGTACAAGTGTGTACAAGGGTGTACAAGTGTGTACAAATGTGTACAAGTGTGTACAGGGGTGTACAAGTTTGTACAAGGGTGTACAAGTTTTACAAGGTTGTACAAGTGTGTACAAGGTTGTACAAGTTGTGTACTGGGTTGTACAAGTGTGTACAAGATTGTATAAGTTTGTACAAGGTTGTACAAGTGTGTACAAGGGTGTACAAGTGTGTACAAATGTGTACAAGTGTGTACAGGGGTGTACAAGTTTGTACAAGGGTGTACAAGTTTTACAAGGTTGTACAAGTGTGTACAAGGTTGTACAAGTTGTGTACAAGGTTGTACATGTGTGTACAAGGTTGTACAAGTGTGTACAAGGTTGTACAAGTGTGTACAAGCTTGTACAAGTGTGTACAAGGGTGTACAAGTGTGTACAAGGTTGTACAAGTTTTTACAAGGTTGTACAAGTGTGTACAAGGGTGTAAAATCGTGTACAAGGATGTACAAGTTTGTACAAGTTTGTACAAGGTTGTACAAGTGTGTACAAGGATGTACAAGTTTGTACAAGGGTGTACAAGTGTGTACGATAAGTAAAAGTGTGTACAAGGGTGTACAAGGTTGTACAAGTGTGTACAAGGTTGTACAATTGTGTACAAGGCTGTACAAGTGTGTACAAGGTTGTACAATTGTGTACAAGGCTGTACAAGTGTGTACAAGATTGTACAAGTGTGTACAAGATTGTACAAGTGTGTACAAGGTTGTACAAGTGTGTACAAGGATGTACAAGTTTGTACAAGGGTGTACAAGTGTGTACGATGTGTAAAAGTTTGTACAAGGGTGTACAAGGTTGTACAAGTGTGTACAAGGTTGTACAATTGTGTACAAGGCTGTACAAGTGTGTACAACCTTGTACACACTTGTACAACCTTGTACACACTTGTACAACCTTGTACACAATTGTACAGCCTTGTACACACTTGTACAACCTTGTACACACTTGTACAACCTTGTAAAAACTTGTACACACTTGTACAACCTTGTACAACCTTGTACACACTTGTACAACCTTGTACAACCTTGTACACACTTGTACAGCCTTGTACACAATTGTACAACCTTGTACACACTTGTACAACCTTGTACACAATTGTACAACCTCGTACACACTTGTACAACCTTGTACACACTTGTACAACCTTGTACACACTTGTACAACCTTGTACACACTTGTACAAACTTGTACACACTTGTACAACCTTTTACACACTTGTACAGCCTTGTACACAATTGTACAACCTTGTACACACTTGTACAGCCTTGTACACAATTGTACAACCTTGTACACACTTGTACAACCTTGTACACCCTTGTACACACTTTTACTTATCGTACACACTTGTACACCCTTGTACAAACTTGTACATCCTTGTACACACTTGTACAACCTTGTACAAACTTGTACATCCTTGTACACGATTTTACACCCTTGTACACACTTGTACAACCTTGTACACACTTGTACAACCTTGTACACACTTGTACAACCTTGTACACACTTGTACAACCTTGTACACACTTGTACAACCTTGTACACACTTGTACAACCTTGTACACACTTGTACAACCTTGTACACACTTGTACAACCTTGTACACACTTGTACAACCTTGTACACACTTGTACAACCTTGTACACACTTGTACAACCTTGTACACACTTGTACAACCTTGTACACACTTGTACAGCCTTGTACACACTTGTACAGCCTTGTCCACACTTGTACAGCCTTGTACACAATTGTAAAACCTTGTACACACTTGTACAACCTTGTACACCCTTGTACACACTTTTACTTATCGTACACACTTGTACACCCTTGTACAAACTTGTACATCCTTATACACACTTGTACAACCTTGTACAAACTTGTACAAACTTGTACATCCTTGTACACGATTTTACACCCTTGTACACACTTGTACAACCTTGTAAAAACTTGTACAACCTTGTACACACTTGTACACCCTTGTACACACTTGTACAAGCTTGTACACACTTGTACAAGCTTGTACACACTTGTACAAGCTTGTACACACTTGTACAAGCTTGTACACACTTGTACAAGCTTGTACACACTTGTACAACCTTGTACACACTTGTACAACCTTGTACACACTTGTACAACCTTGTACACACTTGTACAACCTTGTACACACTTGTACAACCTTGTACACACTTGTACAACCTTGTACACACTTGTACAACCTTGTACACAATTGTACAACCTTGTACACACTTGCACAACCTTGTACACACTTGTACAACCTTGAACACACTTGTACAGCCTTGTACACAATTGTACAACCTTGTACACACTTGTACAACCTTGTACACACTTGTACAACCTTGTACACAATTGTACAGCCTTGTACACACTTGTACAACCTTGTACACACTTGTACAGCCTTGTACACAATTGTACAACCTTGTACACACTTGTACAACCTTGTACACACTTGTACAACCTTGTACACAATTGTACAGCCTTGTACACACTTGTACAACCTTGTACACACTTGTACATCCTCGTAAAAACTTGTACACCTTTGTACACACTTGTACAACCTTGTACAACCTTGTACACACTTGTACAGCCTTGTACAACCTTGTACACACTTGTAGAGCCTTGTAAAAACTTGTACACCCTTGTACACACATGTACAACCTTGTAAACAACTTGTACAACCTTGTACACACTTGTACAACCTTGTAAAACTTGTACACATTTGTACACACTTGTACACCCTTGTACACACTTGTACAACCTTGTACAAACTTATACAATCTTGTACACACTTGTACAACCCAGTACACACTTGTACAATCTTGTACAAACTTGTACTCCCTTGTACAAACTTGTACAACCTTGTACACAATTGTAAAACCTTGTACACACTTGTACAACCTTGTACAAACTTGTACACACTTGTACAAACTTTTACATCCTTGTACACATTTGTACACCCTTGTACACACTTGTACAACCTTGTACAACCTTGTACAAACCTGTACACCCTTGTACACACTTGTACAAGCTTGTACACGATTGTACACCCTTGTACACACTTGTGCACCCTTGTACAAACTTGTACATCCTTGTACACACTTGTACAACCTTGTACAAACTTGTACAAACTTGTACAAACTTGTACATCCTTGTACACGATTGTTCACCCTTGTACACACTTGTACAACCTTGTACACACTTGTACAACCTGATACACAATTGTACAACCTTGTACACACTTGTACAACCTTGTACACACTTGTACAACCTTGTTCACACTTGTACAACCTTGTACACACTTGTACAACCTTGTACACACTTGTACAGCCTTGTACACAATTGTACAACCTTGTACACACTTGTACAACCTTGTACACACTTGTACAACCTTGTATACAATTGTACAGCCTTGTACACACTTGTACAACCTTGTACACACTTGTACAGCCTTGTACAAAATTGTACAACCTTGTACACACTTGTACAGCCTTGTACACAATTGTACAACCTTGTACACACTTGTACAACCTTGTACACCCTTGTACAAACTTTTACACAACGTACACACTTGTACACCCTTGTACAAACTTGTACATCCTTGTACACACTTGTACAACCTTGTACACACTTGTACAATCTTGTACACACTTGTACAGCCTTGTACACAATTGTACAACCTTGTACACACTTGTACAGCCTTGTACACAATTGTACAACCTTGTACACACTTGTACAACCTTGTACACCCTTGTACACACTTTTACTTATCGTACACACTTGTACACCCTTGTACAAACTTGTACATCCTTGTACACACTTGTACAACCTTGTACAAACTTGTACAAACTTGTACATCCTTGTACACGATTTTACACCCTTGTACAACCTTGTAAAAACTTGTACAACCTTGTACACACTTGTACACCCTTGTACACACTTGTACAAGCTTGTACACACTTGTACAACCTTGTACACACTTGTACACCCTTGTATACACATGTACAACCTTGTACACAACTTGTACAACCTTGTACACACTTGTACAACCTTGTAAAACTTGTACACCCTTGTACAAACTTGTACACCCCTGTACACACTTGTACACATTTGTACACACTTGTAAACCCTTGTACACACTTGTACAACCTTGTACAAACTTATACAATCTTGTACACACTTGTACAACCCAGTACACAACTTGTACAACCTTGTACACACTTGTACAACCTTGTAAAACTTGTACACCCTTGTACAAACTTGTACACCCCTGTACACACTTGTACACATTTGTACACACTTGTACACCCTTGTACACACTTGTACAACCTTGTACAAACTTATACAATCTTGTACACACTTGTACAACCCAGTACACACTTGTACAATCTTGTACAAACTTGTACATCCTTGTACACGATTGTACACCCTTGTACACACTTGTACAACCTTGTACACACTTGTACAACCTTGTACACAATTGTACAACCTTGTACACACTTGTACAACCTTGTTTACACTTGCACAACTTTGTACACACTTGTACAGTCTTGTACACAATTGTACAACCTTGTACACACTTGTACAACCTTGTACACACTTGTACAACCTTGTACACAATTGTACAGCCTTGTACACACTTGTACAACCTTGTACACACTTGTACAGCCTTGTACACAATTGTACAACCTTGTACACACTTGTACAACCTTGTACACACTTGTACAACCTTGTACACAATTGTACAGCCTTGTACACACTTGTACAACCTTGTACACACTTGTACAACCTTGTAAAAACTTGTACACCCTTGTACACACTTGTACAACCTTGTACAACCTTGTACACACTTGTACAGCCTTGTACACAATTGTACATACTTGTACACACTTGTACAACCTCGTACACAATTGTACAACCTCGTACACACTTATACAACCTTGTACACACTTGTACAACCTTGTACACACTTGTACAACCTTGTACACACTTGTACAACCTTGTACACACTTGTACAACCTTTTACACACTTGTACAGCCTTGTACACAATTGTACAATCTTGTACACACTTGTACAGCCTTGTACACAATTGTACAACCTTGTACACACTTGTACAACCTTGTACACCCTTGTACACACTTTTACTTATCGTACACACTTGTACACCCTTGTACATCCTTGTACACGATTTTACACCCTTGTACACACTTGTACAACCTTGTAAAAACTTGTACAACCTTGTACACACTTGTACACCCTTGTACACACTTGTACAAGCTTGTACACACTTGTACAACCATGTACACACTTGTACAACCTTGTACACACTTGTACAAGGTTGTACACACTTGTACAACCTTGTACACACTTGTACAACCTTGTACACACTTGTACAACCTTGTACACACTTGTACAACCTTGTACACACTTGTACAACCTTGTACACACTTGTACAACCTTGTACACACTTGTACAACCTTGTACACACTTGTACAAACTTGTACACACTTGTACAACCTTTTACACACTTGTACAGCCTTGTACACAATTGTACAACCTTGTACACACTTGTACAGCCTTGTACACAATTGTACAACCTTGTACACACTTGTACAACCATGTACACCCTTGTACACACTTTTACTTATCGTACACACTTGTACACCCTTGTACAAACTTGTACATCCTTGTACACACTTGTACAACCTTGTACAAACTTGTACATCCTTGTACACGATTTTACACCCTTGTACACACTTGTACAACCTTGTACACACTTGTACAACCTTGTACACACTTGTACAACCTTGTACACACTTGTACAACCTTGTACACACTTGTACAACCTTGTACACACTTGTACAACCTTGTACACACTTGTACAACCTTGTACACACTTGTACAACCTTGTACACACTTGTACAACCTTGTACACACTTGTACAACCTTGTACACACTTGTACAACCTTGTACACACTTGTACAGCCTTGTACACACTTGTACAGCCTTGTACACACTTGTACAGCCTTGTACACAATTGTAAAACCTTGTACACACTTGTACAACCTTGTACACCCTTGTACACACTTTTACTTATCGTACACACTTGTACACCCTTGTACAAACTTGTACATCCTTATACACACTTGTACAACCTTGTACAAACTTGTACAAACTTGTACATCCTTGTACACGATTTTACACCCTTGTACACACTTGTACAACCTTGTAAAAACTTGTACAACCTTGTACACACTTGTACACCCTTGTACACACTTGTACAAGCTTGTACACACTTGTACAAGCTTGTACACACTTGTACAAGCTTGTACACACTTGTACAAGCTTGTACACACTTGTACAACCTTGTACACACTTGTACAACCTTGTACACACTTGTACAACCTTGTACACACTTGTACAACCTTGTACACACTTGTACAACCTTGTACACACTTGTACAACCTTGTACACACTTGTACAACCTTGTACACACTTGTACAACCTTGTACACAATTGTACAACCTTGTACACACTTGTACAAACTTGTACACAATTGTACAACCTTGTACACAATTGTACAACCTTGTACACACTTGCACAACCTTGTACACACTTGTACAACCTTGAACACACTTGTACAGCCTTGTACACAATTGTACAACCTTGTACACACTTGTACAACCTTGTACACACTTGTACAACCTTGTACACAATTGTACAGCCTTGTACACACTTGTACAACCTTGTACACACTTGTACAGCCTTGTACACAATTGTACAACCTTGTACACACTTGTACAACCTTGTACACACTTGTACAACCTTGTACACAATTGTACAGCCTTGTACACACTTGTACAACCTTGTACACACTTGTACATCCTCGTAAAAACTTGTACACCTTTGTACACACTTGTACAACCTTGTACAACCTTGTACACACTTCTACAGCCTTGTACAACCTTGTACACACTTGTAGAGCCTTGTAAAAACTTGTACACCCTTGTACACACATGTACAACCTTGTACACAACTTGTACAACCTTGTACACACTTGTACAACCTTGTAAAACTTGTACACATTTGTACACACTTGTACACCCTTGTACACACTTGTACAACCTTGTACAAACTTATACAATCTTGTACACACTTGTACAACACAGTACACACTTGTACAATCTTGTACAAACTTGTACTCCCTTGTACAAACTTGTACAACCTTGTACACAATTGTAAAACCTTGTACACACTTGTACAACCTTGTACAAACTTGTACACACTTGTACAAACTTTTACATCCTTGTACACATTTGTACACCCTTGTACACACTTGTACAACCTTGTACAACCTTGTACAAACCTGTACACCCTTGTACACACTTGTACAAGCTTGTACACGATTGTACACCCTTGTACACACTTGTGCACCCTTGTACAAACTTGTACATCCTTGTACACACTTGTACAACCTTGTACAAACTTGTACAAACTTGTACATCCTTGTACACGATTGTTCACCCTTGTACACACTTGTACAACCTTGTACACACTTGTACAACCTGATACACAATTGTACAACCTTGTACACACTTGTACAACCTTGTACACACTTGTACAACCTTGTTCACACTTGTACAACCTTGTACACACTTGTACAACCTTGTACACACTTGTACAGCCTTGTACACAATTGTACAACCTTGTACACACTTGTACAACCTTGTACAACCTTGTACACACTTGTACAACCTTGTACACACTTGTACAACCTTGTATACAATTGTACAGCCTTGTACACACTTGTACAACCTTGTACACACTTGTACAGCCTTGTACAAAATTGTACAACCTTGTACACACTTGTACAGCCTTGTACACAATTGTACAACCTTGTACACACTTGTACAACCTTGTACACCCTTGTACAAACTTTTACACAACGTACACACTTGTACACCCTTGTACAAACTTGTACATCCTTGTACACACTTGTACAACCTTGTACACACTTGTACAATCTTGTACACACTTGTACAGCCTTGTACACAATTGTACAACCTTGTACACACTTGTACAGCCTTGTACACAATTGTACAACCTTGTAAACACTTGTACAACCTTGTACACCCTTGTACACACTTTTACTTATCGTACACACTTGTACACCCTTGTACAAACTTGTACATCCTTGTACACACTTGTACAACCTTGTACAAACTTGTACAAACTTGTACATCCTTGTACACGATTTTACACCCTTGTACAACCTTGTAAAAACTTGTACAACCTTGTACACACTTGTACACCCTTGTACACACTTGTACAAGCTTGTACACACTTGTACAACCTTGTACACACTTGTACACCCTTGTATACACATGTACAACCTTGTACACAACTTGTACAACCTTGTACACACTTGTACAACCTTGTAAAACTTGTACACCCTTGTACAAACTTGTACACCCCTGTACACACTTGTACACATTTGTACACACTTGTACACCCTTGTACACACTTGTACAACCTTGTACAAACTTATACAATCTTGTACACACTTGTACAACCCAGTACACAACTTGTACAACCTTGTACACACTTGTACAACCTTGTAAAACTTGTACACCCTTGTACAAACTTGTACACCCCTGTACACACTTGTACACATTTGTACACACTTGTACACCCTTGTACACACTTGTACAACCTTGTACAAACTTATACAATCTTGTACACACTTGTACAACCCAGTACACACTTGTACAATCTTGTACAAACTTGTACATCCTTGTACACGATTGTACACCCTTGTACACACTTGTACAACCTTGTACACACTTGTACAACCTTGTACACAATTGTACAACCTTGTACACACTTGTACAACCTTGTTTACACTTGCACAACTTTGTACACACTTGTACAGTCTTGTACACAATTGTACAACCTTGTACACACTTGTACAACCTTGTACACACTTGTACAACCTTGTACACAATTGTACAGCCTTGTACACACTTGTACAACCTTGTACACACTTGTACAGCCTTGTACACAATTGTACAACCTTGTACACACTTGTACAACCTTGTACACACTTGTACAACCTTGTACACAATTGTACAGCCTTGTACACACTTGTACAACCTTGTACACACTTGTACAACCTTGTAAAAACTTGTACACCCTTGTACACACTTGTACAACCTTGTACAACCTTGTACACACTTGTACAGCCTTGTACACAATTGTACATACTTGTACACACTTGTACAACCTCGTACACAATTGTACAACCTCGTACACACTTATACAACCTTGTACACACTTGTACAACCTTGTACACACTTGTACAACCTTGTACACACTTGTACAACCTTGTACACACTTGTACAACCTTTTACACACTTGTACAGCCTTGTACACAATTGTACAACCTTGTACACACTTGTACAACCTTGTACACCCTTGTACACACTTTTACTTATCGTACACACTTGTACACCCTTGTACATCCTTGTACACGATTTTACACCCTTGTACACACTTGTACAACCTTGTAAAAACTTGTACAACCTTGTACACACTTGTACACCCTTGTACACACTTGTACAACCTTGTACACACTTGTACAACCTTGTACACACTTGTACAACCTTGTACACACTTGTACAACCTTGTACACACTTGTACAACCTTGTACACACTTGTACAACCTTGTACACACTTGTACAACCTTGTACACACTTGTACAACCTTGTACACACTTGTACAACCTTGTACACACTTGTACAACCTTGTACACACTTGTACAACCTTGTACACACTTGTACAACCTTGTACACACTTGTACAGCCTTGTACACAATTGTACAACCTTGTACACACTTGTTCAGCCTTGTACACAATTGTAAAACCTTGTACACACTTGTACAACCTTGTACACCCTTGTACACACTTTTAAGTATCGTACACACTTGTACACCCTTGTACAAACTTGTACATCCTTGTACACACTTGTACAACCTTGTACAAACTTGTACAAACTTGTACATCCTTGTACACGATTTTACACCCTTGTACACACTTGTACAACCTTGTAAAAACTTGTACAACCTTGTACACACTTGTACACCCTTGTACACACTTGTACAAGCTTGTACACACTTGTACAAGCTTGTACACACTTGTACAACCTTGTACACACTTGTACAACCTTGTACACACTTGTACAACCTTGTACACACTTGTACAACCTTGTACACACTTGTACAACCTTGTACACACTTGTACAACCTTGTACACACTTGTACAACCTTGTACACACTTGTACAACCTTGTACACACTTGTACAACCTTGTACACACTTGTACAACCTTTTACACAATTGTACAACCTTGTACACACTTGTACAACCTTGTACACACTTGTACAACCTTGTACACACTTGTACAACCTTGTACACACTTGTACAACCTTGTACACACTTGTACAGCCTTGTACACAATTTTACAACCTTGTACACACTTGTACAGCCTTGTACACAATTGTAAAACCTTGTACACACTTGTACAACCTTGTACACACTTGTACAACCTTGTACACCCTTGTACACACTTTTACTTATCGTACACACTTGTACACCCTTGTACAAACTTGTACCTCCTTATACACACTTGTACAACCTTGTACAAACTTGTACATACTTGTACATCCTTGTACACGATTTTACACCCTTGTACACACTTGTACAACCTTGTAAAAACTTGTACAACCTTGTACACACTTGTACACCCTTGTACACACTTGTACAAGCTTGTACACACTTTTACAAGCTTGTACACACTTGTACAAGCTTGTACACACTTGTACAACCTTGTACACACTTGTACAACCTTGTACACACTTGAACAACCTTGTACACACTTGTACAACCTTGTACACACTTGTACAACCTTGTACACACTTGTACAACCTTGTACACACTTGTACAACCTTGTACACACTTGTACAACCTTGTACACACTTGTACAACCTTGTACACAATTGTACAACCTTGTACACACTTGTACAACCTTGTACACACTTGTACAACCTTGTACAAACTTATACAATCTTGTACACACTTGTACAACCCAGTACACACTTGTACAATCTTGTACAAACTTGTACTCCCTTGTACAAACTTGTACAACCTTGTACACAATTGTAAAACCTTGTACACACTTGTACAACCTTGTACAAACTTGTACACACTTGTACAAACTTTTACATCCTTGTACACATTTGTACACCCTTGTACACACTTGTACAACCTTGTACAACCTTGTACAAACCTGTACACCCTTGTACAAACTTGTACAAGCTTGTACACGATTGTACACCCTTGTACACACTTGTGCACCCTTGTACAAACTTGTACATCCTTGTACACACTTGTACAACCTTGTACAAACTTGTACAAACTTGTACAAACTTGTACATCCTTGTACACGATTGTTCACCCTTGTATACACTTGTACAACCTTGTACACACTTGTACAACCTGATACACAATTGTACAACCTTGTACACACTTGTACAACCTTGTACACACTTGTACAACCTTGTTCACACTTGTACAACCTTGTACACACTTGTACAACCTTGTACACACTTGTACAGCCTTGTACACAATTGTACAACCTTGTACACACTTGTACAACCTTGTACACACTTGTACAACCTTGTATACAATTGTACAGCCTTGTACACACTTGTACAACCTTGTACACACTTGTACAGCCTTGTACAAAATTGTACAACCTTGTACACACTTGTACAGCCTTGTACACAATTGTACAACCTTGTACACACTTGTACAACCTTGTACACCCTTGTACAAACTTTTACACAACGTACACACTTGTACACCCTTGTACAAACTTGTACATCCTTGTACACACTTGTACAACCTTGTACACACTTGTACAATCTTGTACACACTTGTACAGCCTTGTACACAATTGTACAACCTTGTACACACTTGTACAGCCTTGTACACAATTGTACAACCTTGTACACACTTGTACAACCTTGTACACCCTTGTACACACTTTTACTTATCGTACACACTTGTACACCCTTGTACAAACTTGTACATCCTTGTACACACTTGTACAACCTTGTACAAACTTGTACAAACTTGTACATCCTTGTACACGATTTTACACCCTTGTACAACCTTGTAAAAACTTGTACAACCTTGTACACACTTGTACACCCTTGTACACACTTGTACAAGCTTGTACACACTTGTACAACCTTGTACACACTTGTACACCCTTGTATACACATGTACAACCTTGTACACAACTTGTACAACCTTGTACACACTTGTACAACCTTGTAAAACTTGTACACCCTTGTACAAACTTGTACACCCCTGTACACACTTGTACACATTTGTACACACTTGTACACCCTTGTACACACTTGTACAACCTTGTACAAACTTATACAATCTTGTACACACTTGTACAACCCAGTACACAACTTGTACAACCTTGTACACACTTGTACAACCTTGTAAAACTTGTACACCCTTGTACAAACTTGTACACCCCTGTACACACTTGTACACATTTGTACACACTTGTACACCCTTGTACACACTTGTACAACCTTGTACAAACTTATACAATCTTGTACACACTTGTACAACCCAGTACACACTTGTACAATCTTGTACAAACTTGTACATCCTTGTACACGATTGTACACCCTTGTACACACTTGTACAACCTTGTACACACTTGTACAACCTTGTACACAATTGTACAACCTTGTACACACTTGTACAACCTTGTTTACACTTGCACAACTTTGTACACACTTGTACAGTCTTGTACACAATTGTACAACCTTGTACACACTTGTACAACCTTGTACACACTTGTACAACCTTGTACACAATTGTACAGCCTTGTACACACTTGTACAACCTTGTACACACTTGTACAGCCTTGTACACACTTGTACAGCCTTGTACACAATTGTACAACCTTGTACACACTTGTACAACCTTGTACACACTTGTACAACCTTGTACACAATTGTACAGCCTTGTACACACTTGTACAACCTTGTACACACTTGTACAACCTTGTAAAAACTTGTACACCCTTGTACACACTTGTACAACCTTGTACAACCTTGTACACACTTGTACAGCCTTGTACACAATTGTACATACTTGTACACACTTGTACAACCTCGTACACAATTGTACAACCTCGTACACACTTATACAACCTTGTACACACTTGTACAACCTTGTACACACTTGTACAACCTTGTACACACTTGTACAACCTTGTACACACTTGTACAACCTTTTACACACTTGTACAGCCTTGTACACAATTGAACAATCTTGTACACACTTGTACAGCCTTGTACACAATTGTACAACCTTGTACACACTTGTACAACCTTGTACACCCTTGTACACACTTTTACTTATCGTACACACTTGTACACCCTTGTACATCCTTGTACACGATTTTACACCCTTGTACACACTTGTACAACCTTGTAAAAACTTGTACAACCTTGTACACACTTGTACACCCTTGTACACACTTGTACAAGCTTGTACACACTTGTACAACCATGTACACACTTGTACAACCTTGTACACACTTGTACAACCTTGTACACACTTGTACAACCTTGTACACACTTGTACAACCTTGTACACACTTGTACAACCTTGTACACACTTGTACAACCTTGTACACACTTGTACAACCTTGTACACACTTGTACAACCTTGTACACACTTGTACAACCTTGTACACACTTGTACAACCTTGTACACACTTGTACAGCCTTGTACACAATTGTACAACCTTGTACACACTTGTACAGCCTTGTACACAATTGTAAAACCTTGTACACACTTGTACAACCTTGTACACCCTTGTACACACTTTTACTTATCGTACACACTTGTACACCCTTGTACAAACTTGTACATCCTTGTACACACTTGTACAACCTTGTACAAACTTGTACAAACTTGTACATCCTTGTACACGATTTTACACCCTTGTACACACTTGTACAACCTTGTAAAAACTTGTACAACCTTGTACACACTTGTACACCCTTGTACACACTTGTACAAGCTTGTACACACTTGTACAAGCTTGTACACACTTGTACAACCTTGTACACACTTGTACAACCTTGTACACACTTGTACAACCTTGTACACACTTGTACAACCTTGTACACACTTGAACAACCTTGTACACACTTGTACAACCTTGTACACACTTGTACAACCTTGTACACACTTGTACAACCTTGTACACACTTGTACAACCTTTTACACAATTGTACAACCTTGTACACACTTGTACAACCTTGTACACACTTGTACAACCTTGTACACACTTGTACAACCTTGTACACACTTGTACAACCTTGTACACACTTGTACAGCCTTGTACACAATTTTACAACCTTGTACACACTTGTACAGCCTTGTACACAATTGTAAAACCTTGTACACACTTGTACAACCTTGTACACCCTTGTACACACTTTTACTTATCGTACACACTTGTACACCCTTGTACAAACTTGTACCTCCTTATACACACTTGTACAACCTTGTACAAACTTGTACATACTTGTACATCCTTGTACACGATTTTACACCCTTGTACACACTTGTACAACCTTGTAAAAACTTGTACAACCTTGTACACACTTGTACACCCTTGTACACACTTGTACAAGCTTGTACACACTTTTACAAGCTTGTACACACTTGTACAAGCTTGTACACACTTGTACAACCTTGTACACACTTGTACAACCTTGTACACACTTGAACAACCTTGTACACACTTGTACAACCTTGTACACACTTGTACAACCTTGTACACACTTGTACAACCTTGTACACACTTGTACAACCTTGTACACACTTGTACAACCTTGTACACACTTGTACAACCTTGTACACAATTGTACAACCTTGTACACACTTGTACAACCTTGTACACACTTGTACAACCTTGTACAAACTTATACAATCTTGTACACACTTGTACAACCCAGTACACACTTGTACAATCTTGTACAAACTTGTACTCCCTTGTTCAAACTTGTACAACCTTGTACACAATTGTAAAACCTTGTACACACTTGTACAACCTTGTACAAACTTGTACACACTTGTACAAACTTTTACATCCTTGTACACATTTGTACACCCTTGTACACACTTGTACAACCTTGTACAACCTTGTACAAACCTGTACACCCTTGTACACACTTGTACAAGCTTGTACACGATTGTACACCCTTGTACACACTTGTGCACCCTTGTACAAACTTGTACATCCTTGTACACACTTGTACAACCTTGTACAAACTTGTACAAACTTGTACAAACTTGTACATCCTTGTACACGATTGTTCACCCTTGTATACACTTGTACAACCTTGTACACACTTGTACAACCTGATACACAATTGTACAACCTTGTACACACTTGTACAACCTTGTACACACTTGTACAACCTTGTTCACACTTGTACAACCTTGTACACACTTGTACAACCTTGTACACACTTGTACAGCCTTGTACACAATTGTACAACCTTGTACACACTTGTACAACCTTGTACACACTTGTACAACCTTGTATACAATTGTACAGCCTTGTACACACTTGTACAACCTTGTACACACTTGTACAGCCTTGTACAAAATTGTACAACCTTGTACACACTTGTACAGCCTTGTACACAATTGTACAACCTTGTACACACTTGTACAACCTTGTACACCCTTGTACAAACTTTTACACAACGTACACACTTGTACACCCTTGTACAAACTTGTACATCCTTGTACACACTTGTACAACCTTGTACACACTTGTACAATCTTGTACACCCTTGTACAGCCTTGTACACAATTGTACAACCTTGTACACACTTGTACAGCCTTGTACACAATTGTACAACCTTGTACACACTTGTACAACCTTGTACACCCTTGTACACACTTTTACTTATCGTACACACTTGTACACCCTTGTACAAACTTGTACATCCTTGTACACACTTGTACAACCTTGTACAAACTTGTACAAACTTGTACATCCTTGTACACGATTTTACACCCTTGTACAACCTTGTAAAAACTTGTACAACCTTGTACACACTTGTACACCCTTGTACACACTTGTACAAGCTTGTACACACTTGTACAACCCTGTACACACTTGTACACCCTTGTATACACATGTACAACCTTGTACACAACTTGTACAACCTTGTACACACTTGTACAACCTTGTAAAACTTGTACACCCTTGTACAAACTTGTACACCCCTGTACACACTTGTACACATTTGTACACACTTGTACACCCTTGTACACACTTGTACAACCTTGTACAAACTTATACAATCTTGTACACACTTGTACAACCCAGTACACAACTTGTACAACCTTGTACACACTTGTACAACCTTGTAAAACTTGTACACCCTTGTACAAACTTGTACACCCCTGTACACACTTGTACACATTTGTACACACTTGTACACCCTTGTACACACTTGTACAACCTTGTACAAACTTATACAATCTTGTACACACTTGTACAACCCAGTACACACTTGTACAATCTTGTACAAACTTGTACATCCTTGTACACGATTGTACACCCTTGTACACACTTGTACAACCTTGTACACACTTGTACAACCTTGTACACAATTGTACAACCTTGTACACACTTGTACAACCTTGTTTACACTTGCACAACTTTGTACACACTTGTACAGTCTTGTACACAATTGTACAACCTTGTACACACTTGTACAACCTTGTACACACTTGTACAACCTTGTACACAATTGTACAGCCTTGTACACACTTGTACAACCTTGTACACACTTGTACAGCCTTGTACACACTTGTACAGCCTTGTACACAATTGTACAACCTTGTACACACTAGTACAACCTTGTACACACTTGTACAACCTTGTACACAATTGTACAGCCTTGTACACACTTGTACAACCTTGTACACACTTGTACAACCTTGTAAAAACTTGTACACCCTTGTACACACTTGTACAACCTTGTACAACCTTGTACACACTTGTACAGCCTTGTACACAATTGTACATACTTGTACACACTTGTACAACCTCGTACACAATTGTACAACCTCGTACACACTTATACAACCTTGTACACACTTGTACAACCTTGTACACACTTGTACAACCTTGTACACACTTGTACAACCTTGTACACACTTGTACAACCTTTTACACACTTGTACAGCCTTGTACACAATTGTACAATCTTGTACACACTTGTACAGCCTTGTACACAATTGTACAACCTTGTACACACTTGTACAACCTTGTACACCCTTGTACACACTTTTACTTATCGTACACACTTGTACACCCTTGTACATCCTTGTACACGATTTTACACCCTTGTACACACTTGTACAACCTTGAAAAAACTTGTACAACCTTGTACACACTTGTACACCCTTGTACACACTTGTACAAGCTTGTACACACTTGTACAACCATGTACACACTTGTACAACCTTGTACACACTTGTACAACCTTGTACACACTTGTACAACCTTGTACACACTTGTACAACCTTGTACACACTTGTACAACCTTGTACACACTTGTACAACCTTGTACACACTTGTACAACCTTGTACACACTTGTACAACCTTGTACACACTTGTACAACCTTGTACACACTTGTACAACCTTGTACACACTTGTACAGCCTTGTACACAATTGTACAACCTTGTACACACTTGTACAGCCTTGTACACAATTGTAAAACCTTGTACACACTTGTACAACCTTGTACACCCTTGTACACACTTTTACTTATCGTACACACTTGTACACCCTTGTACAAACTTGTACATCCTTGTACACACTTGTACAACCTTGTACAAACTTGTACAAACTTGTACATCCTTGTACACGATTTTACACCCTTGTACACACTTGTACAACCTTGTAAAAACTTGTACAACCTTGTACACACTTGTACACCCTTGTACACACTTGTACAAGCTTGTACACACTTGTACAAGCTTGTACACACTTGTACAACCTTGTACACACTTGTACAACCTTGTACACACTTGTACAACCTTGTACACACTTGTACAACCTTGTACACACTTGTACAACCTTGTACACACTTGTACAACCTTGTACACACTTGTACAACCTTGTACACACTTGTACAACCTTGTACACACTTGTACAACCTTGTACACACTTGTACAACCTTGTACACACTTGTACAACCTTTTACACAATTGTACAACCTTGTACACACTTGTACAACCTTGTACACACTTGTACAACCTTGTACACACTTGTACAACCTTGTACACACTTGTACAGCCTTGTACACAATTGTACAACCTTGTACACACTTGTACAACCTTGTACACACTTGTACAACCTTGTATACAATTGTACAGCCTTGTACACACTTGTACAACCTTGTACACACTTGTACAGCCTTGTACAAAATTGTACAACCTTGTACACACTTGTACAGCCTTGTACACAATTGTACAACCTTGTACACACTTGTACAACCTTGTACACCCTTGTACAAACTTTTACACAACGTACACACTTGTACACCCTTGTACAAACTTGTACATCCTTGTACACACTTGTACAACCTTGTACACACTTGTACAATCTTGTACACCCTTGTACAGCCTTGTACACAATTGTACAACCTTGTACACACTTGTACAGCCTTGTACACAATTGTACAACCTTGTACACACTTGTACAACCTTGTACACCCTTGTACACACTTTTACTTATCGTACACACTTGTACACCCTTGTACAAACTTGTACATCCTTGTACACACTTGTACAACCTTGTACAAACTTGTACAAACTTGTACATCCTTGTACACGATTTTACACCCTTGTACAACCTTGTAAAAACTTGTACAACCTTGTACACACTTGTACACCCTTGTACACACTTGTACAAGCTTGTACACACTTGTACAACCCTGTACACACTTGTACACCCTTGTATACACATGTACAACCTTGTACACAACTTGTACAACCTTGTACACACTTGTACAACCTTGTAAAACTTGTACACCCTTGTACAAACTTGTACACCCCTGTACACACTTGTACACATTTGTACACACTTGTACACCCTTGTACACACTTGTACAACCTTGTACAAACTTATAAAATCTTGTACACACTTGTACAACCCAGTACACAACTTGTACAACCTTGTACACACTTGTACAACCTTGTAAAACTTGTACACCCTTGTACAAACTTGTACACCCCTGTACACACTTGTACACATTTGTACACACTTGTACACCCTTGTACACACTTGTACAACCTTGTACAAACTTATACAATCTTGTACACACTTGTACAACCCAGTACACACTTGTACAATCTTGTACAAACTTGTACATCCTTGTACACGATTGTACACCCTTGTACACACTTGTACAACCTTGTACACACTTGTACAACCTTGTACACAATTGTACAACCTTGTACACACTTGTACAACCTTGTTTACACTTGCACAACTTTGTACACACTTGTACAGTCTTGTACACAATTGTACAACCTTGTACACACTTGTACAACCTTGTACACACTTGTACAACCTTGTACACAATTGTACAGCCTTGTACACACTTGTACAACCTTGTACACACTTGTACAGCCTTGTACACACTTGTACAGCCTTGTACACAATTGTACAACCTTGTACACACTTGTACAACCTTGTACACACTTGTACAACCTTGTACACAATTGTACAGCCTTGTACACACTTGTACAACCTTGTACACACTTGTACAACCTTGTAAAAACTTGTACACCCTTGTACACACTTGTACAACCTTGTACAACCTTGTACACACTTGTACAGCCTTGTACACAATTGTACATACTTGTACACACTTGTACAACCTCGTACACAATTGTACAACCTCGTACACACTTATACAACCTTGTACACACTTGTACAACCTTGTACACACTTGTACAACCTTGTACACACTTGTACAACCTTGTACACACTTGTACAACCTTTTACACACTTGTACAGCCTTGTACACAATTGTACAATCTTGTACACACTTGTACAGCCTTGTACACAATTGTACAACCTTGTACACACTTGTACAACCTTGTACACCCTTGTACACACTTTTACTTATCGTACACACTTGTACACCCTTGTACATCCTTGTACACGATTTTACACCCTTGTACACACTTGTACAACCTTGAAAAAACTTGTACAACCTTGTACACACTTGTACACCCTTGTACACACTTGTACAAGCTTGTACACACTTGTACAACCATGTACACACTTGTACAACCTTGTACACACTTGTACAACCTTGTACACACTTGTACAACCTTGTACACACTTGTACAACCTTGTACACACTTGTACAACCTTGTACACACTTGTACAACCTTGTACACACTTGTACAACCTTGTACACACTTGTACAACCTTGTACACACTTGTACAACCTTGTACACACTTGTACAGCCTTGTACACAATTGTAAAACCTTGTACACACTTGTACAACCTTGTACACCCTTGTACACACTTTTACTTATCGTACACACTTGTACACCCTTGTACAAACTTGTACAACCTTGTACACACTTGTACACCCTTGTACACACTTGTACAAGCTTGTACACACTTGTACAACCATGTACACACTTGTACAACCTTGTACACACTTGTACAACCTTGTACACACTTGTACAACCTTGTACACACTTGTACAACCTTGTACACACTTGTACAACCTTGTACACACTTGTACAACCTTGTACACACTTGTACAACCTTGTACACACTTGTACAACCTTGTACACACTTGTACAACCTTGTACACACTTGTACAACCTTGTACACACTTGTACAGCCTTGTACACAATTGTACAACCTTGTACACACTTGTACAGCCTTGTACACAATTGTAAAACCTTGTACACACTTGTACAACCTTGTACACCCTTGTACACACTTTTACTTATCGTACACACTTGTACACCCTTGTACAAACTTGTACATCCTTGTACACACTTGTACAACCTTGTACAAACTTGTACAAACTTGTACATCCTTGTACACGATTTTACACCCTTGTACACACTTGTACAACCTTGTAAAAACTTGTACAACCTTGTACACACTTGTACACCCTTGTACACACTTGTACAAGCTTGTACACACTTGTACAAGCTTGTACACACTTGTACAACCTTGTACACACTTGTACAACCTTGTACACACTTGTACAACCTTGTACACACTTGTACAACCTTGTACACACTTGTACAACCTTGTACACACTTGTACAACCTTGTACACACTTGTACAACCTTGTACACACTTGTACAACCTTGTACACACTTGTACAACCTTGTACACACTTGTACAACCTTGTACACACTTGTACAACCTTTTACACAATTGTACAACCTTGTACACACTTGTACAACCTTGTACACACTTGTACAACCTTGTACACACTTGTACAACCTTGTACACACTTGTACAACCTTGTACACACTTGTACAGCCTTGTACACAATTTTACAACCTTGTACACACTTGTACAGCCTTGTACACAATTGTAAAACCTTGTACACACTTGTACAACCTTGTACACCCTTGTACACACTTTTACTTATTGTACACACTTGTACACCCTTGTACAAACTTGTACCTCCTTATACACACTTGTACAACCTTGTACAAACTTGTACAACCTTGTACACACTTGTACAACCTTGTACACACTTGTACAACCTTGTACACACTTGTACAACCTTGTACACACTTGTACAACCTTGTACACACTTGTACAACCTTGTACACACTTGTACAACCTTGTACACACTTGTACAACCTTGTACACACTTGTACAACCTTGTACACACTTGTACAACCTTGTACACACTTGTACAGCCTTGTACACAATTGTACAACCTTGTACACACTTGTACAGCCTTGTACACAATTGTAAAACCTTGTACACACTTGTACAACCTTGTACACCCTTGTACACACTTTTACTTATCGTACACACTTGTACACCCTTGTACAAACTTGTACATCCTTGTACACACTTGTACAACCTTGTACAAACTTGTACAAACTTGTACATCCTTGTACACGATTTTACACCCTTGTACACACTTGTACAACCTTGTACAAACTTGTACAAACTTGTACATCCTTGTACACGATTTTACACCCTTGTACACACTTTTACAACCTTGTAAAAACTTGTACAACCTTGTACACACTTGTACACCCTTGTACACACTTGTACAAGCTTGTACACACTTGTACAAGCTTGTACACACTTGTACAACCTTGTACACACTTGTACAACCTTGTACACACTTGTACAACCTTGTACACACTTGTACAACCTTGTACACACTTGTACAACCTTGTACACACTTGTACAACCTTGTACACACTTGTACAACCTTGTACACACTTGTACAACCTTGTACACACTTGTACAACCTTGTACACACTTGTACAACCTTGTACACACTTGTACAACCTTGTACACAATTGTACAACCTTGTACACACTTGTACAACCTTGTACACACTTGTACAACCTTGTACACACTTGTACAACCTTGTACACACTTGTACAACCTTGTACACACTTGTACAGCCTTGTACACAATTTTACAACCTTGTACACACTTGTACAGCCTTGTACACAATTGTAAAACCTTGTACACACTTGTACAACCTTGTACACCCTTGTACACACTTTTACTTATTGTACACACTTGTACACCCTTGTACAAACTTGTACCTCCTTATACACACTTGTACAACCTTGTACAAACTTGTACATACTTGTACATCCTTGTACACGATTTTACACCCTTGTACACACTTGTACAACCTTGTAAAAACTTGTACAACCTTGTACACACTTGTACACCCTTGTACACACTTGTACAAGCTTGTACACACTTTTACAAGCTTGTACACACTTGTACAAGCTTGTACACACTTGTACAAGCTTGTACACACTTGTACAACCTTGTACACACTTGTACAACCTTGTACACACTTGAACAACCTTGTACACACTTGTACAACCTTGTACACACTTGTACAACCTTGTACACACTTGTACAACCTTGTACACACTTGTACAACCTTGTACACACTTGTACAACCTTGTACACACTTGTACAACCTTGTACACACTTGTACAACCTTGTACACAATTGTACAACCTTGTACACAATTGTACAACCTTGTACACACTTGTACAACCTTGTACACACTTGTACAACCTTGTACACAATTGTACAACCTTGTACACACTTGTACAGCCTTGTACACAATTGTAAAACCTTGTACACACTTGTACAACCTTGTACACCCTTGTACACACTTTTACTTATCGTACACACTTGTACACCCTTGTACAAACTTGTACCTCCTTATACACACTTGTACAACCTTGTACAAACTTGTACATACTTGTACATCCTTGTACACGATTTTACACCCTTGTACACACTTGTACAACCTTGTAAAAACTTGTACAACCTTGTACACACTTGTACACCCTTGTACACACTTGTACAAGCTTGTACACACTTTTACAAGCTTGTACACACTTGTACAAGCTTGTACACACTTGTACAAACTTGTACACACTTGTACAACCTTGTACACACTTGTACAACCTTGTACACACTTGAACAACCTTGTACACACTTGTACAACCTTGTACACACTTGTACAACCTTGTACACACTTGTACAACCTTGTACACACTTGTACAACCTTGTACACACTTGTACAACCTTGTACACACTTGTACAACCTTGTACACACTTGTACAACCTTGTACACAATTGTACAACCTTGTACACAATTGTACAACCTTGTACACACTTGTACAACCTTGTACACACTTGTACAACCTTGTACACAATTGTACAACCTTGTACACACTTGTACAACCTTGAACACACTTGTACAGCCTTGTACACAATTGTACAACCTTGTACACACTTGTACAACCTTGTACACACTTGTACAGCCTTGTACACACTTGTACAGCCTTGTACACACTTGTACAGCCTTGTACACACTTGTACAGCCTTGTACACACTTGTACAGCCTTGTACACAATTGTACAACCTTGTACACACTTGTACAACCTTGTACACACTTGTACAACCTTGTACACAATTGTACAGCCTTGTACACACTTGTACAACCTTGTACACACTTGTACATCCTCGTAAAAACTTGTACACCTTTGTACACACTTGTACAACCTTGTACAACCTTGTACACACTTGTACAGCCTTGTACAACCTTGTACACACTTGTAGAGCCTTGTAAAAACAAGTTTTACAAGGTTGTACAAGTGTGTACAAGGTTGTACAAGTGTGTACAAGGTTGTACAAGTGTGTACAAGGTTGTACAAGTGTGTACAAGGTTGTACAAGTGTGTACAAGGTTGTACAAATGTGTACAAGGTTGTACAAGTGTGTACAAGGTTGTACAAGTGTGTACAAGGTTGTACAAGTGTGTACAAGCTTGTACAAGTGTGTACAAGCTTGTACAAGTGTGTACAAGCTTGTACAAGTGTGTACAAGGGTGTACAAGTGTGTACAAGGTTGTACAAGTTTTTACAAGGTTGTACAAGTGTGTACAAGGGTGTAAAATCGTGTACAAGGATGTACAAGTTTGTACAAGTTTGTACAAGGTTGTACAAGTGTGTATAAGGATGTACAAGTTTGTACAAGGGTGTACAAGTGTGTACGATAAGTAAAAGTGTGTACAAGGGTGTACAAGGTTGTACAAGTGTGTACAAGGTTTTACAATTGTGTACAAGGCTGTACAAGTGTGTACAAGGTTGTACAATTGTGTACAAGGCTGTACAAGTGTGTACAAGGTTGTACAAGTGTGTACAAGGTTGTACAAGTGTGTACAAGGTTGTACAAGTGTGTACAAGGTTGTACAATTGTGTAAAAGGTTGTACAAGTGTGTACAAGGTTGTACAAGTGTGTACAAGGTTGTACAAGTGTGTACAAGGTTGTACAAGTGTGTACAAGGTTGTACAAGTGTGTACAAGGTTGTACAAGTGTGTACAAGGTTGTACAAGTGTGTACAAGGTTGTACAAGTGTGTACAAGGTTGTACAAGTGTGTACAAGGTTGTACAAGTGTGTACAACCTTGTACAAGTGTGTACAAGCTTGTACAAGTGTGTACAAGGTTGTACAAGTGTGTACAAGGTTGTACAAGTGTGTACATGGTTGTACAAGTGTGTACAAGCTTGTACAAGTGTGTACAAGGGTGTACAAGTGTGTACAAGGTTGTACAAGTTTTTACAAGGTTGTACAAGTGTGTACAAGGGTGTAAAATCGTGTACAAGGATGTACAAGTTTGTACAAGGTTGTACAAGTGTGTACAAGGATGTACAAGTTTGTACAAGGGTGTACAAGTGTGTACGATAAGTAAAAGTGTGTACAAGAGTGTACAAGGTTGTACAAGTGTGTACAAGGTTGTACAATTGTGTACAAGGCTGTACAAGTGTGTACTAGGTTGTACAATTGTGTACAAGGCTGTACAAGTGTGTAAAAGGTTGTACAAGTGTGTACAAGGTTGTACAAGTGTGTACAAGGTTGTACAAGTGTGTACAAGGTTGTACAAGTGTGTACAAGGTTGTATAAGTGTGTACGAGGTTGTACAATTGTGTACAAGGTTGTACAAGTGTGTACAAGTATGTACAATTGTGTACAAGGCTGTACAAGTGTGTACAAGGTTGTACAAGGTTGTACAAGTGTGTACAAGGGTGTACAAGTTTTTACAAGGTTGTACAAGTGTGTACAAGGTTGTACAAGTGTGTACAAGGTTGTACAAGTGTGTACAAGGCTGTACAATTGTGTACAAGGTTGTACAAGTGTGTACAAGGTTGTACAAGTGTGTACAAGGTTGTACAATTGTGTACAAGGTTGTACAAGTGTGTACAAGGTTGTACAATTGTGTACAAGACTGTACAAGTGTGTACAAAGTTGTGCAAGTGTAAACAAGGTTGTACAAGTGTGTACAAGGTTGTACAATTGTGTACAAGGTTGTACAAGTGTGTACAAGGTTGTACAAGTGTGTACAAGGGTGTACAATCGTGTACAAGGATGTACAAGTTTGTACAAGATTGTACAAGTGTGTACTGATTTGTACAAGTGAGTACAAGATTGTATAAGTTTGTACAAGGTTGTACAAGTGTGTACAAGGGTGTACAAGTGTGTACAAATGTGTACAAGTGTGTACAGGGGTGTACAAGTTTGTACAAGGGTGTACAAGTTTTACAAGGTTGTACAAGTGTGTACAAGGTTGTACAAGTTGTGTACTGGGTTGTACAAGTGTGTACTGGGTTGTACAAGTGTGTACAAGATTGTATAAGTTTGTACAAGGTTGTACAAGTGTGTACAAGGGTGTACAAGTGTGTACAAATGTGTACAAGTGTGTACAGGGGTGTACAAGTTTGTACAAGGGTGTACAATTTTTACAAGGTTGTACAAGTGTGTACAAGGTTGTACAAGTTGTGTACAAGGTTGTACATGTGTGTACAAGGGTGTACAAGTGTGTACAAGGTTGTACAAGTGTGTACAAGCTTGTACAAGTGTGTACAAGGGCGTACAAGTTTGTACAAGGTTGTACAAGTTTTTACAAGGTTGTACAAGTGTGTACAAGGGTGTAAAATCGTGTACAAGGATGTACAAGTTTGTACAAGGTTGTACAAGTGTGTACAAGGATGTACAAGTTTGTACAAGGGTGTACAAGTGTGTACGATAAGTAAAAGTGTGTACAAGGGTGTACAAGGTTGTACAAGTGTGTACAAGGTTGTACAATTGTGTACAAGGCTGTACAAGTGTGTACAAGGTTGTACAATTGTGTACAAGGCTGTACAAGTGTGTACAAGATTGTACAAGTGTGTACAAGGTTGTACAAGTGTGTACAAGGATGTACAAGTTTGTACAAGGGTGTACAAGTGTGTACGATGTGTAAAAGTTTGTACAAGGGTGTACAAGGTTGTACAAGTGTGTACAAGGTTGTACAATTGTGTACAAGGCTGTACAAGTGTGTACAAGGTTGTACAATTTTGTACAAGGCTGTACAAGTGTGTACAAGGTTGTACAAGTGTGTACAAGGCTGTACAATTGTGTACAAGGTTGTACAAGTGTGTACAAGGTTGTACAAGTGTGTACAAGGTTGTACAATTGTGTACAAGGTTGTACAATTGTGTACAAGGCTGTACAAGTGTGTACAAGGTTGTACAAGTGTGTACAAGGTTGTACAAGTGTGTACAAGGTTGTACAAGTGTGTACAAGGTTGTACAATTGTGTATCAGGTTGTACAAGTGTGTACAAGGTTGTACAAGTGTGTACAAGGGTGAACAATCGTGTACAAGGATGTACAAGTTTGTACAAGTTTGTACAAGTTTGTACAAGGTTGTACAAGTGTGTACAAGGATGTACAAGTTTGTACAAGGGTGCACAAGTGTGTACAAGGGTGTACAATCGTGTACAAGCTTGTACAAGTGTGTACAAGGGTGTACAGGTTTGTACAAGGTTGTACAAGGTTGTACAAGTGTGTACAAGGGTGTACAAATGTGTACAAGGATGTAAAAGTTTGTACAAGTTTGTACAAGTTTGTACAAGGTTGTACCAGTGTGTACAAGGTTTTACAATTGTGTACAAGGTTGTACAAGTTTGTACAAGGGAGTACAAGTTTGTACAAGATTGTACAAGTGTGTACTGGGTTGTACAAGTGTGTACAAGATTGTATAAGTTTGTACAAGGTTGTACAAGTGTGTACAAGGGTGTACAAGTGTGTACAAATGTGTACAAGTTTTACAAGGTTGTACAAGTGTGTACAAGGTTGTACAAGTTGTGTACAAGGTTGTACATGTGTGTACAAGGGTGTACAAGTTTTTACAAGGCTCTACAAGTGTGTACAAGGTTGTACAAGGCTGTACAAGTGTGTACAAGGTTGTACAAGGTTGTACAAGTGTGTACAAAGGTGTACAAGTTTTTACGAGGATGTACAAGTGTGTACAAGGCTGTACAATTGTGTACAAGGTTGTACAAGTGTGTACAAGGTTGTACAAGTGTGTACAAGGTTGTACAATTGTGTACAAGGCTGTACAATTGTGTACAAGGCTGTACAAGTGTGTACAAGGTTGTACAAGTGTGTACAAGGCTGTACAATTGTGTACAAGGTTGTACAAGTGTGTACAAGGTTGTACAAATGTGTACAAGGTTGTACAAGTGTGTACAAGGCTGTACAAGTGTGTTCAAGGTTGTACAAGTGTGTACAAGGTTGTACAAGTGTGTACAAGGTTGTACAATTGTGTACAAGGTTGTACAAGTGTGTACAAGGTTGTACAAGTGTGTACAAGTTTGTACAAGTGTGTACAAGGTTGTACAATTGTGTACAAGGTTGTACAAGTGTGTACAAGGTTGTACAAGTGTGTACAAGGTTGTACAAGTGTGTACAAGGTTGTACAAGTGTGTACAAGGTTGTACAAGTGTGTACAAGGTTGTACAAGTGTGTACAAGGTTGTACAAGTGTGTACAAGCTTGTACAAGTGTGTACAAGCTTGTACAAGTGTGTACAAGGGTGTACAAGTGTGTACAAGGATGTACAAGTTTGTACAAGTTTGTACAAGGTTGTACAAGTGTGTATAAGGATGTACAAGTTTGTACAAGGGTGTACAAGTGTGTACGATAAGTAAAAGTGTGTACAAGGGTGTACAAGGTTGTACAAGTGTGTACAAGGTTTTACAATTGTGTACAAGGCTGTACAAGTGTGTACAAGGTTGTACAATTGTGTACAAGGTTGTACAAGTGTGTACAAGGTTGTACAAGTGTGTACAAGGTTGTACAAGTGTGTACAAGGTTGTACAAGTGTGTACAAGGTTGTACAAGTGTGTACAAGGTTGTACAAGTGTGTACAAGGTTGTACAAGTGTGTACAAGGTTGTACAAGTGTGTACAAGGTTGTACAAGTGTGTACAAGGTTGTACAAGTGTGTACATGCTTGTACAAGTGTGTACAAGCTTGTACAAGTGTGTACAAGGTTGTACAAGTTTTTACAAGGTTGTACAAGTGTGTACAAGGGTGTAAAATCGTGTACAAGGATGTACAAGTTTGTACAAGGTTGTACAAGTGTGTACAAGGATGTACAAGTTTGTACAAGGGTGTACAAGTGTGTACGATAAGTAAAAGTGTGTACAAGGGTGTACAAGGTTGTACAAGTGTGTACAAGGTTGTACAATTGTGTACAAGGCTGTACAAGTGTGTACAAGGTTGTACAATTGTGTACAAGGCTGTACAAGTGTGTAAAAGGTTGTACAAGTGTGTACAAGGTTGTACAAGTGTGTACAAGGTTGTACAAGTGTGTACAAGGTTGTACAAGTGTGTACAAGGTTGTACAAGTGTGTACAAGGTTGTACAAGTGTGTACGAGGTTGTACAATTGTGTACAAGGTTGTACAAGTGTGTACAAGGTTGTACAATTGTGTACAAGGCTGTACAAGTGTGTACAAAATTGTACAAGGTTGTACAAGTGTGTACAAGGGTGTACAAGTTTTTACAAGGTTGTACAAGTGTGTACAAGGTTGTACAAGTGTGTACAAGGCTGTACAATTGTGTACAAGGTTGTACAAGTGTGTACAAGGTTGTACAAGTGTGTACAAGGTTGTACACACTTGTACAGCCTTGTACACAATTGTACAACCTTGTACACACTTGTACAACCTTGTACACCCTTGTACAAACTTTTACACATCGTACACACTTGTACACCCTTGTACAAACTTGTACATCCTTGTACACACTTGTACAACCTTGTACACACTTGTACAATCTTGTACACACTTGTACAATCTTGTACACACTTGTACAGCCTTGTACACAATTGTACAACCTTGTACACACTTGTACACCCTTGTACAAACTTGTACCTCCTTATACACACTTGTACAACCTTGTACAAACTTGTACATACTTGTACATCCTTGTACACGATTTTACACCCTTGTACACACTTGTACAACCTTGTAAAAACTTGTACAACCTTGTACACACTTGTACACCCTTGTACACACTTGTACAAGCTTGTACACACTTTTACAAGCTTGTACACACTTGTACAAGCTTGTACACACTTGTACAAGCTTGTACACACTTGTACAACCTTGTACACACTTGTACAACCTTGTACACACTTGAACAACCTTGTACACACTTGTACAACCTTGTACTTACTTGTACAACCTTGTACACACTTGTACAACCTTGTACACACTTGTACAACCTTGTACACACTTGTACAACCTTGTACACACTTGTACAACCTTGTACACACTTGTACAACCTTGTACACAATTGTACAACCTTGTACACAATTGTACAACCTTGTACACACTTGTACAACCTTGTACACACTTGTACAACCTTGTACACAATTGTACAACCTTGTACACACTTGTACAACCTTGAACACACTTGTACAGCCTTGTACACAATTGTACAACCTTGTACACACTTGTACAACCTTGTACACACTTGTACAGCCTTGTACACACTTGTACAGCCTTGTACACACTTGTACAGCCTTGTACACACTTGTACAGCCTTGTACACACTTGTACAGCCTTGTACACAATTGTACAACCTTGTACACACTTGTACAACCTTGTACACACTTGTACAACCTTGTACACAATTGTACAGCCTTGTACACACTTGTACAACCTTGTACACACTTGTACATCCTCGTAAAAACTTGTACACCTTTGTACACACTTGTACAACCTTGTACAACCTTGTACACACTTGTACAGCCTTGTACAACCTTGTACACACTTGTAGAGCCTTGTAAAAACAAGTTTTACAAGGTTGTACAAGTGTGTACAAGGTTGTACAAGTGTGTACAAGGTTGTACAAGTGTGTACAAGGTTGTACAAATGTGTACAAGGTTGTACAAGTGTGTACAAGGTTGTACAAGTGTGTACAAGGTTGTACAAGTGTGTACAAGCTTGTACAAGTGTGTACAAGCTTGTACAAGTGTGTACAAGCTTGTACAAGTGTGTACAAGGGTGTACAAGTGTGTACAAGGTTGTACAAGTTTTTACAAGGTTGTACAAGTGTGTACAAGGGTGTAAAATCGTGTACAAGGATGTACAAGTTTGTACAAGTTTGTACAAGGTTGTACAAGTGTGTATAAGGATGTACAAGTTTGTACAAGGGTGTACAAGTGTGTACGATAAGTAAAAGTGTGTACAAGGGTGTACAAGGTTGTACAAGTGTGTACAAGGTTTTACAATTGTGTACAAGGCTGTACAAGTGTGTACAAGGTTGTACAATTGTGTACAAGGCTGTACAAGTGTGTACAAGGTTGTACAAGTGTGTACAAGGTTGTACAAGTGTGTACAAGGTTGTACAAGTGTGTACAAGGTTGTACAATTGTGTAAAAGGTTGTACAAGTGTGTACAAGGTTGTACAAGTGTGTACAAGGTTGTACAAGTGTGTACAAGGTTGTACAAGTGTGTACAAGGTTGTACAAGTGTGTACAAGGTTGTACAAGTGTGTACAAGGTTGTACAAGTGTGTACAAGGTTGTACAAGTGTGTACAAGGTTGTACAAGTGTGTACAAGGTTGTACAAGTGTGTACAACCTTGTACAAGTGTGTACAAGCTTGTACAAGTGTGTACAAGGTTGTACAAGTGTGTACAAGGTTGTACAAGTGTGTACATGGTTGTACAAGTGTGTACAAGCTTGTACAAGTGTGTACAAGGGTGTACAAGTGTGTACAAGGTTGTACAAGTTTTTACAAGGTTGTACAAGTGTGTACAAGGGTGTAAAATCGTGTACAAGGATGTACAAGTTTGTACAAGGTTGTACAAGTGTGTACAAGGATGTACAAGTTTGTACAAGGGTGTACAAGTGTGTACGATAAGTAAAAGTGTGTACAAGAGTGTACAAGGTTGTACAAGTGTGTACAAGGTTGTACAATTGTGTACAAGGCTGTACAAGTGTGTACTAGGTTGTACAATTGTGTACAAGGCTGTACAAGTGTGTAAAAGGTTGTACAAGTGTGTACAAGGTTGTACAAGTGTGTACAAGGTTGTACAAGTGTGTACAAGGTTGTACAAGTGTGTACAAGGTTGTATAAGTGTGTACGAGGTTGTACAATTGTGTACAAGGTTGTACAAGTGTGTACAAGTATGTACAATTGTGTACAAGGCTGTACAAGTGTGTACAAGGTTGTACAAGGTTGTACAAGTGTGTACAAGGGTGTACAAGTTTTTACAAGGTTGTACAAGTGTGTACAAGGTTGTACAAGTGTGTACAAGGTTGTACAAGTGTGTACAAGGCTGTACAATTGTGTACAAGGTTGTACAAGTGTGTACAAGGTTGTACAAGTGTGTACAAGGTTGTACAATTGTGTACAAGGTTGTACAAGTGTGTACAAGGTTGTACAATTGTGTACAAGACTGTACAAGTGTGTACAAAGTTGTGCAAGTGTAAACAAGGTTGTACAAGTGTGTACAAGGTTGTACAATTGTGTACAAGGTTGTACAAGTGTGTACAAGGTTGTACAAGTGTGTACAAGGGTGTACAATCGTGTACAAGGATGTACAAGTTTGTACAAGATTGTACAAGTGTGTACTGATTTGTACAAGTGAGTACAAGATTGTATAAGTTTGTACAAGGTTGTACAAGTGTGTACAAGGGTGTACAAGTGTGTACAAATGTGTACAAGTGTGTACAGGGGTGTACAAGTTTGTACAAGGGTGTACAAGTTTTACAAGGTTGTACAAGTGTGTACAAGGTTGTACAAGTTGTGTACTGGGTTGTACAAGTGTGTACTGGGTTGTACAAGTGTGTACAAGATTGTATAAGTTTGTACAAGGTTGTACAAGTGTGTACAAGGGTGTACAAGTGTGTACAAATGTGTACAAGTGTGTACAGGGGTGTACAAGTTTGTACAAGGGTGTACAATTTTTACAAGGTTGTACAAGTGTGTACAAGGTTGTACAAGTTGTGTACAAGGTTGTACATGTGTGTACAAGGGTGTACAAGTGTGTACAAGGTTGTACAAGTGTGTACAAGCTTGTACAAGTGTGTACAAGGGTGTACAAGTTTGTACAAGGTTGTACAAGTTTTTACAAGGTTGTACAAGTGTGTACAAGGGTGTAAAATCGTGTACAAGGATGTACAAGTTTGTACAAGGTTGTACAAGTGTGTACAAGGATGTACAAGTTTGTACAAGGGTGTACAAGTGTGTACGATAAGTAAAAGTGTGTACAAGGGTGTACAAGGTTGTACAAGTGTGTACAAGGTTGTACAATTGTGTACAAGGCTGTACAAGTGTGTACAAGGTTGTACAATTGTGTACAAGGCTGTACAAGTGTGTACAAGATTGTACAAGTGTGTACAAGGTTGTACAAGTGTGTACAAGGATGTACAAGTTTGTACAAGGGTGTACAAGTGTGTACGATGTGTAAAAGTTTGTACAAGGGTGTACAAGGTTGTACAAGTGTGTACAAGGTTGTACAATTGTGTACAAGGCTGTACAAGTGTGTACAAGGTTGTACAATTTTGTACAAGGCTGTACAAGTGTGTACAAGGTTGTACAAGTGTGTACAAGGCTGTACAATTGTGTACAAGGTTGTACAAGTGTGTACAAGGTTGTACAAGTGTGTACAAGGTTGTACAATTGTGTACAAGGTTGTACAATTGTGTACAAGGCTGTACAAGTGTGTACAAGGTTGTACAAGTGTGTACAAGGTTGTACAAGTGTGTACAAGGTTGTACAAGTGTGTACAAGGTTGTACAATTGTGTATCAGGTTGTACAAGTGTGTACAAGGTTGTACAAGTGTGTACAAGGGTGAACAATCGTGTACAAGGATGTACAAGTTTGTACAAGTTTGTACAAGGTTGTACAAGTGTGTACAAGGATGTACAAGTTTGTACAAGGGTGCACAAGTGTGTACAAGGGTGTACAATCGTGTACAAGCTTGTACAAGTGTGTACAAGGGTGTACAGGTTTGTACAAGGTTGTACAAGGTTGTACAAGTGTGTACAAGGGTGTACAAATGTGTACAAGGATGTAAAAGTTTGTACAAGTTTGTACAAGTTTGTACAAGGTTGTACCAGTGTGTACAAGGTTTTACAATTGTGTACAAGGTTGTACAAGTTTGTACAAGGGAGTACAAGTTTGTACAAGATTGTACAAGTGTGTACTGGGTTGTACAAGTGTGTACAAGATTGTATAAGTTTGTACAAGGTTGTACAAGTGTGTACAAGGGTGTACAAGTGTGTACAAATGTGTACAAGTTTTACAAGGTTGTACAAGTGTGTACAAGGTTGTACAAGTTGTGTACAAGGTTGTACATGTGTGTACAAGGGTGTACAAGTTTTTACAAGGCTCTACAAGTGTGTACAAGGTTGTACAAGGCTGTACAAGTGTGTACAAGGTTGTACAAGGTTGTACAAGTGTGTACAAAGGTGTACAAGTTTTTACGAGGATGTACAAGTGTGTACAAGGCTGTACAATTGTGTACAAGGTTGTACAAGTGTGTACAAGGTTGTACAAGTGTGTACAAGGTTGTACAATTGTGTACAAGGCTGTACAAGTGTGTACAAGGTTGTACAAGTGTGTACAAGGCTGTACAATTGTGTACAAGGTTGTACAAGTGTGTACAAGGTTGTACAAATGTGTACAAGGTTGTACAAGTGTGTACAAGGCTGTACAAGTGTGTTCAAGGTTGTACAAGTGTGTACAAGGTTGTACAAGTGTGTACAAGGTTGTACAATTGTGTACAAGGTTGTACAAGTGTGTACAAGGTTGTACAAGTGTGTACAAGTTTGTACAAGTGTGAACAAGGTTGTACAATTGTGTACAAGGTTGTACAAGTGTGTACAAGGTTGTACAAGTGTGTACAAGGTTGTACAAGTGTGTACAAGGTTGTACAAGTGTGTACAAGGTTGTACAAGTGTGTACAAGGTTGTACAAGTGTGTACAAGGTTGTACAAGTGTGTACAAGGTTGTACAAGTGTGTACAAGGTTGTACAAGTGTGTACAAGCTTGTACAAGTGTGTACAAGCTTGTACAAGTGTGTACAAGGGTGTACAAGTGTGTACAAGGATGTACAAGTTTGTACAAGTTTGTACAAGGTTGTACAAGTGTGTATAAGGATGTACAAGTTTGTACAAGGGTGTACAAGTGTGTACGATAAGTAAAAGTGTGTACAAGGGTGTACAAGGTTGTACAAGTGTGTACAAGGTTTTACAATTGTGTACAAGGCTGTACAAGTGTGTACAAGGTTGTACAATTGTGTACAAGGTTGTACAAGTGTGTACAAGGTTGTACAAGTGTGTACAAGGTTGTACAAGTGTGTACAAGGTTGTACAAGTGTGTACAAGGTTGTACAAGTGTGTACAAGGTTGTACAAGTGTGTACAAGGTTGTACAAGTGTGTACAAGGTTGTACAAGTGTGTACAAGGTTGTACAAGTGTGTACAAGGTTGTACAAGTGTGTACATGCTTGTACAAGTGTGTACAAGCTTGTACAAGTGTGTACAAGGTTGTACAAGTTTTTACAAGGTTGTACAAGTGTGTACAAGGGTGTAAAATCGTGTACAAGGATGTACAAGTTTGTACAAGGTTGTACAAGTGTGTACAAGGATGTACAAGTTTGTACAAGGGTGTACAAGTGTGTACGATAAGTAAAAGTGTGTACAAGGGTGTACAAGGTTGTACAAGTGTGTACAAGGTTGTACAATTGTGTACAAGGCTGTACAAGTGTGTACAAGGTTGTACAATTGTGTACAAGGCTGTACAAGTGTGTAAAAGGTTGTACAAGTGTGTACAAGGTTGTACAAGTGTGTACAAGGTTGTACAAGTGTGTACAAGGTTGTACAAGTGTGTACAAGGTTGTACAAGTGTGTACAAGGTTGTACAAGTGTGTACGAGGTTGTACAATTGTGTACAAGGTTGTACAAGTGTGTACAAGGTTGTACAATTGTGTACAAGGCTGTACAAGTGTGTACAAAATTGTACAAGGTTGTACAAGTGTGTACAAGGGTGTACAAGTTTTTACAAGGTTGTACAAGTGTGTACAAGGTTGTACAAGTGTGTACAAGGCTGTACAATTGTGTACAAGGTTGTACAAGTGTGTACAAGGTTGTACAAGTGTGTACAAGGTTGTACACACTTGTACAGCCTTGTACACAATTGTACAACCTTGTACACACTTGTACAACCTTGTACACCCTTGTACAAACTTTTACACATCGTACACACTTGTACACCCTTGTACAAACTTGTACATCCTTGTACACACTTGTACAACCTTGTACACACTTGTACAATCTTGTACACACTTGTACAATCTTGTACACACTTGTACAGCCTTGTACACAATTGTACAACCTTGTACACACTTGTACAGCCTTGTACACAATTGTACAACCTTGTACACACTTGTACAACCTTGTACACCCTTGTACACACTTTTACTTATCGTACACACTTGTACACCCTTGTACAAACTTGTACATCCTTGTACACACTTGTACAACCTTGTACAAACTTGTACAAACATGTACATCCTTGTACACGATTTTACACCCTTGTACACACTTGTACAACCTTGTAAAAACTTGTACAACCTTGTACACACTTGTACACCCTTGTACACACTTGTACAAGCTTGTACACACTTGTACAACCTTGTACACACTTGTACACCCTTGTACACACATGTACAACCTTGTACACAACTTGTACAACCTTGTACACACTTGTACAACCTTGTAAAACTTGTACACCCTTGTACAAACTTGTACACCCCTGTACACACTTGTACACATTTGTACACACTTGTACACCCTTGTACACACTTGTACAACCTTGTACAAACTTATACAATCTTGTACACACTTGTACAACCCAGTACACAACTTGTACAACCTTGTACACACTTGTACAACCTTGTAAAACTTGTACACCGTTGTACAAACTTGTACACCCCTGTACACACTTGTACACATTTGTACACACTTGTACACCCTTGTACACACTTGTACAACCTTGTACAAACTTATACAATCTTGTACACACTTGTACAACCCAGTACACACTTGTAAAATCTTGTACAAACTTGTACATCATTGTACACGATTGTACACCCTTGTACACACTTGTACAACCTTGTACACACTTGTACAACCTTGTACACAATTGTACAACCTTGTACACACTTGTACAACCTTGTACACACTTGCACAACTTTGTACACACTTGTACAGTCTTGTACACAATTGTACAACCTTGTACACACTTGTACAACCTTGTACACACTTGTACAACCTTGTACACAATTGTACAGCCTTATACACACTTGTACAACCTTGTACACACTTGTACAGCCTTGTACACAATTGTACAACCTTGTACACACTTGTACAACCTTGTACACACTTGTACAACCTTGTACACAATTGTACAGCCTTGTACACACTTGTACAACCTTGTACACACTTGTACAACCTTGTAAAAACTTGTACACCCTTGTACACACTTGTACAACCTTGTACAACCTTGTACACACTTGTACAGCCTTGTACACAATTGTACAACCTTGTACACACTTGTACAGCCTTGTACACAATTGTACAACCTCGTACACAATTGTACAACCTCGTACACAATTGTACAACCTCGTACACACTTGTACAACCTTGTACACACTTGTACAACCTTGTACACACTTGTACAACCTTGTACACACTTGTACAACCTTGTACACACTTGTACAACCTTGTACACACTTGTACAACCTTGTACACACTTGTACAACCTTGTACACACTTGTACAACCTTTTACACACTTGTACAACCTTGTAAAACTTGTACACCCTTGTACAAACTTGTACACCCCTGTACACACCTCGTACACCTTGTACACACTTGTACAACCTCGTACACAATTGTACAACCTCGTACACACTTGTACAACCTTGTACACACTTGTACAACCTTGTACACACTTGTACAACCTTGTACACACTTGTACAACCTTGTACACACTTGTACAATCTTGTACACACTTGTACAGCCTTGTACACAATTGTACAACCTTGTACACACTTGTACAGCCTTGTACACAATTGTACAACCTTGTACACACTTGTACAACCTTGTACACCCTTGTACACACTTTTACTTATCGTACACACTTGTACACCCTTGTACAAACTTTTACATCCTTGTACACACTTGTACAACCTTGTACAAACTTGTACAAACTTGTACATCCTTGTACACGATTTTACACCCTTGTACACACTTGTACAACCTTGTAAAAACTTGTACAACCTTGTACACACTTGTACACCCTTGTACACACTTGTACAAGCTTGTACACACTTGTACAACCTTGTACACACTTGTACACCCTTGTACACACATGTACAACCTTGTACACAACTTGTACAACCTTGTACACACTTGTACAACAAACTTGTACACCCCTGTACACACTTGTACACATTTGTACACACTTGTACACCCTTGTACACACTTGTACAACCTTGTACAAACTTATACAATCTTGTACACACTTGTACAACCCAGTACACAACTTGTACAACCTTGTACACACTTGTACAACCTTGTAAAACTTGTACACCCTTGTACAAACTTGTACACCCCTGTGTACCTTTGAACACCCAAGTTGTACCTTTGTACAAGGCTGTACACACTTGTACAGCCTTGTACACAATTGTACAACCTTGTACACACTTGTACAGCCTTGTACACAATTGTACAACCTTGTACACACTTGTACAACCTTGTACACCCTTGTACATACTTTTACTTATCGTACACACTTGTACACCCTTGTACAAACTTGTACATCCTTGTACACACTTGTACAAGCTTGTACACACTTGTACAAGCTTGTACACACTTGTACAACCTTGTACACACTTGTACAACCTTGTACACACTTGTACAACCTTGTACACACTTGTACAACCTTGTACACACTTGTACAACCTTGTACACACTTGTACAACCTTGTACACACTTGTACAACCTTGTACACACTTGTACAACCTTGTACACACTTGTACAACCTTGTACACACTTGTACAACCTTGTACACACTTGTACAACCTTGTACACACTTGTACAACCTTGTACACACTTGTACAACCTTGTACACACTTGTACAACCTTGTACACACTTGTACAGCCTTGTACACAATTGTACAACCTTGTACACACTTGTACAGCCTTGTACACAATTGTAAAACCTTGTACACACTTGTACAACCTTGTACACCCTTGTACACAATTTTACTTATCGTACACACTTGTACACCCTTGTACAAACTTGTACATCCTTATACACACTTGTACAACCTTGTACAAACTTGTACAAACTTGTACATCCTTGTACACGATTTTACACCCTTTTACACACTTGTACAAGCTTGTACACACTTGTACAACCTTGTACACACTTGTACAACCTTGTACACACTTGTACAACCTTGTACACACTTGTACAACCTTGTACACACTTGTACAACCTTGTACACACTTGTACAACCTTGTACACACTTGTACAACCTTGTACACACTTGTACAACCTTGTACACACTTGTACAACCTTGTACACAATTGTACAACCTTGTACACAATTGTACAACCTTGTACACACTTGTACAACCTTGTACACACTTGTACAACCTTGTACACAATTGTACAACCTTGTACACAATTGTACAACCTTGTACACACTTGTACAACCTTCTACACACTTGTACAACCTTGAACACACTTGTACAGCCTTGTACACAATTGTACAACCTTGTACACACTTGTACAACCTTGTACACACTTGTACAACCTTGTACACAATTGTACAGCCTTGTACACACTTGTACAACCTTGTACACACTTGTACAGCCTTGTACACAATTGTACAACCTTGTACACACTTGTACAACCTTGTACACACTTGTACAACCTTGTACACAATTGTACAGCCTTGTACATACTTGTACAACCTTGTACACACTTGTACATCCTCGTAAAAACTTGTACACCTTTGTACACACTTGTACAACCTTGTACAACCTTGTACACACTTGTACAGCCTTGTACAACCTTGTACACACTTGTAGAGCCTTGTAAAAACTTGTACACCCTTGTACACACATGTACAACCTTGTACACAACTTGTACAACCTTGTACACACTTGTACAACCTTGTAAAACTTGTACACATTTGTACACACTTGTACACCCTTGTACACACTTGTACAACCTTGTACAAACTTATACAATCTTGTACACACTTGTACAACCCAGTACACACTTGTACAATCTTGTACAAACTTGTACTCCCTTGTACAAACTTGTACAACCTTGTACACAATTGTAAAACCTTGTACACACTTGTACAACCTTGTACAAACTTGTACACACTTGTACAAACTTTTACATCCTTGTACACATTTGTACACCCTTGTACACACTTGTACAACCTTGTACAACCTTGTACAAACCTGTACACCCTTGTACACACTTGTACAAGCTTGTACACGATTGTACACCCTTGTACACACTTGTGCACCCTTGTACAAACTTGTACATCCTTGTACACACTTGTACAACCTTGTACAAACTTGTACAAACTTGTACAAACTTGTACATCCTTGTACACGATTGTTCACCCTTGTACACACTTGTACAACCTTGTACACACTTGTACAACCTAAAAAACACAATTGTACAACCTTGTACACACTTGTACAACCTTGTACACACTTGTACAACCTTGTACACACTTGTACAACCTTGTACACACTTGTACAACCTTGTACACACTTGTACAACCTTGTACACACTTGTACAGCCTTGTACACAATTGTACAACCTTGTACACACTTGTACAACCTTGTACACACTTGTACAACCTTGTACACAATTGTACAGCATTGTACACACTTGTACAGCATTGTACACACTTGTACAACCTTGTACACACTTGTACAGCCTTGTACAAAATTGTACAACCTTGTACACACTTGTACAGCCTTGTACACAATTGTACAACCTTGTACACACTTGTACAACCTTGTACACCCTTGTACAAACTTTTACACATCGTACACACTTGTACACCCTTGTACAAACTTGTACATCCTTGTACACACTTGTACAGCCTTGTACACAATTGTACAACCTTGTACACACTTGTACACACTTTTACTTATCGTACACACTTGTACACCCTTGTACAAACTTGTACATCCTTGTACACACTTGTACAACCTTGTACAAACTTGTACAAACTTGTACATCCTTGTACACGATTTTACACCCTTGTACACACTTGTACAACCTTGTAAAAACTTGTACAACCTTGTACACACTTGTACACCCTTGTACACACTTGTCCAAGCTTGTACACACTTGTACAACCTTGTACACACTTGTACACCCTTGTACACACATGTACAACCTTGTACACAACTTGTACAACCTTGTACACACTTGTACAACCTTGTAAAACTTGTACACCCTTGTACAAACTTGTACACCCCTGTACACACTTGTACACATTTGTACACACTTGTACACCCTTGTACACACTTGTACAACCTTGTACAAACTTATACAATCTTGTACACACTTGTACAACCCAGTACACAACTTGTACAACCTTGTACACACTTGTACAACCTTGTAAAACTTGTACACCCTTGTACAAACTTGTACACCTCTGTACACACTTGTACACATTTGTACACACTTGTACACATTGTACACACTTGTACAACCTTGTACAAACTTATACAATCTTGTACACACTTGTACAACCCAGTACACACTTGTACAATCTTGTACAAACTTGTACATCCTTGTACACGATTGTACACCCTTGTACACACTTGTACAACCTTGTACACACTTGTACAACCTTGTACACAATTGTACAACCTTGTACACACTTGTACAACCTTGTTTACACTTGCACAACTTTGTACACACTTGTACAACCTTGTACACACTTGTACAACCTTGTAAAACTTGTACACCCTTGTACAAACTTGTACACCCCTGTACACACTTGTACACATTTGTACACACTTGTACACCCTTGTACACACTTGTACAACCTTGTACAAACTTATACAATCTTGTACACACTTGTACAACCCAGTACACAACTTGTACAACCTTGTACACACTTGTACAACCTTGTAAAACTTGTACACCCTTGTACAAACTTGTACACCTCTGTACACACTTGTACACATTTGTACACACTTGTACACATTGTACACACTTGTACAACCTTGTACAAACTTATACAATCTTGTACACACTTGTACAACCCAGTACACACTTGTACAATCTTGTACAAACTTGTACATCCTTGTACACAATTGTACAACCTTGTACACACTTGTACAACCTTGTACACACTTGTACAACCTTGTACACAATTGTACAGCCTTGTACACACTTGTACAACCTTGTACACACTTGTACAACCTTGTAAAAACTTGTACACCCTTGTACACACTTGTACAACCTTGTACAACCTTGTACACACTTGTACAGCCTTGTACACAATTGTACATACTTGTACACACTTGTACAACCTTGTACACAATTGTACAACCTCGTACACACTTATACAACCTTGTACACACTTGTACAACCTTGTACACACTTGTACAACCTTGTACACACTTGTACAACCTTGTACACACTTGTACAACCTTTTACACACTTGTACAGCCTTGTACACAATTGTACAACCTTGTACACACTTGTACAGCCTTGTACACAATTGTACAACCTTGTACACACTTGTACAACCTTGTACACCCTTGTACACACTTTTACTTATCGTACACACTTGTACACCCTTGTACAAACTTGTACATCCTTGTACACACTTGTACAACCTTGTACAAACTTGTACATCCTTGTACACGATTTTACACCCTTGTACACACTTGTACAACCTTGTAAAAACTTGTACAACCTTGTACACACTTGTACACCCTTGTACACACTTGTACAAGCTTGTACACACTTGTACAACCATGTACACACTTGTACAACCTTGTACAAACTTGTACAACCTTGTACACACTTGTACAACCTTGTACACACTTGTACAACCTTGTACACACTTGTACAACCTTGTACACACTTGTACAACCTTGTACACACTTGTACAACCTTGTACACACTTGTACAACCTTGTACACACTTGTACAGCCTTGTACACAATTGTACAACCTTGTACACACTTGTACAGCCTTGTACACAATTGTAAAACCTTGTACACACTTGTACAACCTTGTACACCCTTGTACACACTTTTACTTATCGTACACACTTGTACAACCTTGTACAAACTTGTACATCCTTGTACACACTTGTACAACCTTGTACAAACTTGTACAAACTTGTACATCCTTGTACACGATTTTACACCCTTGTACACACTTGTACAACCTTGTAAAAACTTGTACAACCTTGTACACACTTGTACACCCTTGTACACACTTGTACACCCTTGTACACACTTGTACAAGCTTGTACACACTTGTACAACCTTGTACACACTTGTACAACCTTGTACACACTTGTACAACATTGTACACACTTGTACAACCTTGTACACACTTGTACAACCTTGTACACACTTGTACAACCTTGTACACACTTGTACAACCTTTTACACACTTGTACAACCTTTTACACAATTGTACAACCTTGTACACACTTGTACAACCTTGTACACACTTGTACAACCTTGTAAAAACTTGTACAACCTTGTACACACTTGTACACCCTTGTACACACTTGTACAAGCTTGTACACACTTGTACAAGCTTGTACACACTTGTACAAGCTTGTACACACTTGTACAACCTTGTACACACTTGTACAACCTTGTACACACTTGTACAACCTTGTACACACTTGTACAACCTTGTACACACTTGTACAACCTTGTACACACTTGTACAACCTTGTACACACTTGTACAACCTTGTACACACTTGTACAACCTTGTACACACTTGTACAACCTTGTACACAATTGTACAACCTTGTACACACTTGTACAACCTTGTACACACTTGTACAACCTTGAACACACTTGTACAACCTTGAACACACTTGTACAGCCTTGTACACAATTGTACAACCTTGTACACACTTGTACAACCTTGTACACAATTGTACAGCCTTGTACACACTTGTACAACCTTGTACACACTTGTACAGCCTTGTACACAATTGTACAACCTTGTACACACTTGTACAACCTTGTACACACTTGTACAACCTTGTACACAATTGTACAGCCTTGTACACACTTGTACAACCTTGTACACACTTGTACATCCTCGTAAAAACTTGTACACCTTTGTACACACTTGTACAACCTTGTACAACCTTGTACACACTTGTACAGCCTTGTACAACCTTGTACACACTTGTAGAGCCTTGTAAAAACTTGTACACCCTTGTACACACATGTACAACCTTGTACACAACTTGTACAACCTTGTACACACTTGTACAACCTTGTAAAACTTGTACACATTTGTACACACTTGTACACCCTTGTACACACTTGTACAACCTTGTACAAACTTATACAATCTTGTACACACTTGTACAGCCCAGTACACACTTGTACAATCTTGTACAAACTTGTACTCCCTTGTACAAACTTGTACAACCTTGTACACAATTGTAAAACCTTGTACACACTTGTACAACCTTGTACAAACTTGTACACACTTGTACAAACTTTTACATCCTTGTACACATTTGTACACCCTTGTACACACTTGTACAACCTTGTACAACCTTGTACAAACCTGTACACCCTTGTACACACTTGTACAAGCTTGTACACGATTGTACACCCTTGTACACACTTGTGCACCCTTGTACAAACTTGTACATCCATGTACACACTTGTACAACCTTGTACAAACTTGTACAAACTTGTACATCCTTGTACACGATTGTTCACCCTTGTACACACTTGTACAACCTTGTACACACTTGTACAACCTGAAACACAATTGTACAACCTTGTACACACTTGTACAACCTTGTACACACTTGTACAACCTTATACACACTTGTACAACCTTGTACACACTTGTACAACCTTGTACACACTTGTACAGCCTTGTACACAATTGTACAACCTTGTACACACTTGTACAACCTTGTACACACTTGTACAACCTTGTACACAATTGTACAGCCTTGTACACACTTGTACAACCTTGTACACACTTGTACAGCCTTGTACAAAATTGTACAACCTTGTACACACTTGTACAGCCTTGTACACAATTGTACAACCTTGTACACACTTGTACAACCTTGTACACCCTTGTACAAACTTTTACACATCGTACACACTTGTACACCCTTGTACAAACTTGTACATCCTTGTACACACTTGTACAACCTTGTACACACTTGTACAATCTTGTACACACTTGTACACAATTGTACAACCTTGTACACACTTGTACAGCCTTGTACACAATTGTACAACCTTGTACACACTTGTACAACCTTGTACACCCTTGTACACACTTTTACTTATCGTACACACTTGTACACCCTTGTACAAACTTGTACATCCTTGTACACACTTGTACAACCTTGTACAAACTTGTACAAACTTGTACATCCTTGTACACGATTTTACACCCTTGTACACGTTTGTACAACCTTGTAAAAACTTGTACAATCTTGTACACACTTGTACACCCTTGTACACACTTGTACAAGCTTGTACACACTTGTACAACCTTGTACACACTTGTACACCCTTGTACACACATGTACAACCTTGTACACAACTTGTACAACATTGTACACACTTGTACAACCTTGTAAAACTTGTACACCCTTGTACAAACTTGTACACCCCTGTTTACACTTGTACACATTTGTACACACTTGTACACCCTTGTACACACTTGTACAACCTTGTACAAACTTATACAATCTTGTACACACTTGTACAACCCAGTACACAACTTGTACAACCTTGTACACACTTGTACAACCTTGTAAAACTTGTACACCCTTGTACAAACTTGTACACCCCTGAACACACTTGTACACATTTGTACACACTTGTACACCCTTGTACACACTTGTACAACCTTGTACAAACTTATACAATCTTGTACACACTTGTACAACCCAGTACACACTTGTACAATCTTGTACAAACTTGTACATCCTTGTACACGATTGTACACCCTTGTACACACTTGTACAACCTTGTACACACTTGTACAACCTTGTACACAATTGTACAACCTTGTACACACTTGTACAACCTTGTACACACTTGCACAACTTTGTACACACTTGTACAGTCTTGTACACAATTGTACAACCTTGTACACACTTGTAAAACCTTGTACACACTTGTACAACCTTGTACACAATTGTACAGCCTTGTACACACTTGTACAACCTTGTACACACTTGTACAGCCTTGTACACAATTGTACAACCTTTTACACACTTGTACAACCTTGTACACACTTGTACAACCTTGTACACAATTGTACAGCCTTGTACACACTTGTACAACCTTGTACACACTTGTACAACCTTGTAAAAACTTGTACACCCTTGTACACACTTGTACAACCTTGTACAACCTTGTACACACTTGTACAGCCTTGTACACAATTGTACATACTTGTACACACTTGTACAACCTTGTACACAATTGTACAACCTCGTACACACTTATACAACCTTGTACACACTTGTACAACCTTGTACACACTTGTACAACCTTGTACACACTTGTACAACCTTGTACACACTTGTACAACCTTGTACACACTTGTACAACCTTGTACACACTTGTACAACCTTTTACACACTTGTACAGCCTTGTACACAATTGTACAACCTTGTACACAATTGTACAACCTTGTACACACTTGTACAGCCTTGTACACAATTGTACAACCTTGTACACACTTGTACAACCTTGTACACCCTTGTACACACTTTTACTTATCGTACACACTTGTACACCCTTGTACAAACTTGTACAACCTTGTACACAATTGTACAGCCTTGTACACACTTGTACATCCTTGTACACACTTGTACAGCCTTGTACAAAATTGTACAACCTTGTACACACTTGTACAGCCTTGTACAACCTTGTACACACTTGTACAAACTTGTACACCCTTGTACAAACTTTTACACATCGTACACACTTGTACAGCCCTTGTACAAACTTGTACATCCTTGTACACACTTGTACAACCTTGTACACACTTGTACATCCTTGTACACAATTGTACACCCTTGTACACACTTGTACAACCTTGTACACACTATTACAACCTTGAACACACTTGTACAGCCTTGTACACAATTGTACAACCTTGTACACACTTGTACAACCTTGTACACACTTGTACAACCTTGTACACAATAGTACAGCCTTGTACACACTTGTACAACCTTGTACACACTTGTACAGCCTTGTACACAATTGTACAACCTTGTACACACTTGTACAACCTTGTACACACTTGTACAGCCTTGTACACAATTGTAAAATCTTGTACACACTTGTACAACCTTGTACACCCTTGTACACACTTTTACTTATCGTACACACTTGTACACCCTTGTACAAACTTGTACATCCTTGTACACACTTGTACAACCTTGTACAAACTTGTACAAACTTGTACATCCTTGTACACGATTTTACACCCTTGTACACACTTGTACAACCTTGTACACACTTGTACAACCTTGTACACACTTGTACAACCTTGTACACACTTGTACAACCTTGTACACACTTGTACAACCTTGTACACACTTGTACAACCTTGTACACACTTGTACAACCTTTTACACACTTGTACAACCTTGTACACACTTGTACAACCTTGTACACACTTGTACAACCTTGTACACACTTGTACAACTTTGTACACACTTGTACAACCTTGTACACACTTGTACAACCATGTAAAAACTTGTACAACCTTGTACACACTTGTACACCCTTGTACACACTTGTACAAGCTTGTACACACTTGTACAACCTTGTACACACTTGTACACCCTTGTACACACTTGTACAACCTTTTACAAACTTGTACACACTTGTACAAACTTGTACATTATTGTACATACTTGTACACCCTTGTACACACTTGTACAACCTTGTACAAACCTGTACACCCTTGTACACACTTGTACAAGCTTGTACACACTTGTACAAGCTTGTACACACTTGTACACCCTTGTTCAAACTTGTGCACCCTTGTACACCTTTGTACACCCTTGTACACATTTGTACAACCTTGTACAAACTTGTACACACTTGTACAAACTTGTACACACTTGTACAACCTTGTACAAACTTGTACAACCTTGTACACACTTGTACAACCTTGTACACACTTGTACAAGCTTGTACACACTTGTACAAGTTGTACACACTTGTACAACTTTGTACACACTTGTACAACCTTGTACACACTTGTACAACCTTGTACAAACTTGTACAAACTTGTACACACTTGTACAACCTTTTCATCCTTGTACACATTTGTACACCCTTGTACACACTTGTACAACCTTGTACAAACCTGTACACCCTTGTACACACTTGTACAAGCTTGTACACGATTGTACACCCTTGTACACACTTGTGCACCCTTGTACACACTTGCACACCCTTGTACACACTTGTACAACCTTGTACAAACCTGTACACCCTTGTACACACTTGTACAAGCTTGTACACGATTGTACACCCTTGTACACACTTGTGCACCCTTGTACACACTTGTACAACCTTGTACCCCCTGTTACAACCTTGTACACACTTGTACAACCTTGTACACACTTGTACAGCCTTGTACACAATTGTACACCCATGTACACAATTTAAAAACTTGTACACACTTGTACAACCTTGTACACACTTGTACAACCTTGTACACACTTGTACAACCTTGTACACACTTGTACAACCTTGTACACACTTGTACAACCTTGTACAAACTTGTACAAACTTGTACACACTTGTACACCCTTGTACACACTTGTAAAAGCTTGTACACACTTGTACAACCTTGTACACACTTGTACAACCTTGTACACAATTGTATAACCTTGTACACTTTTGTACAACCTTGTACAAACTTGTACAAACTTGTACACACTTGTACACCCTTGTACACACTTGTAAAAGCTTGTACACACTTGTACAACCTTGTACACACTTGTACACCCTTGTACACACTTGTACAACCTTGTACACACTTGTACAACCTTGTACACAATTGTACAACCTTGTACACACTTGTACAACCTTGTACACACTTGTACAACCTTGTACACACTTGTACAGCCTTGTACACAATTGTACAACCTTGTACACACTTGTACAACCTTGTACACACTTGTACAACCTTGTACACAATTGTACAGCCTTGAACACACTTGTACAACCTTGTACACACTTGTACAGCCTTGTACAAAATTGTACAACCTTGTACACACTTGTACAGCCTTGTACACAATTGTACAACCTTGTACACACTTGTACAAACTTGTACACCCTTGTACAAACTTTTACACATCGTACACACTTGTACAGCCCTTGTACAAACTTGTACATCCTTGTACACACTTGTACAACCTTGTACACACTTGTACATCCTTGTACACAATTGTACACCCTTGTACACACTTGTACAACCTTGTACACACTTGTACAACCTTGAACACACTTGTACAGCCTTGTACACAATTGTACAACCTTGTACACACTTGTACAACCTTGTACACACTTGTACAACCTTGTACACAATTGTACAGCCTTGTACACACTTGTACAACCTTGTACACACTTGTACAGCCTTGTACACAATTGTACAACCTTGTACACACTTGTACAACCTTGTACACACTTGTACAACCTTGTACACACTTGTACAACCTTGTACACAATTGTACAGCCTTGTACACACTTGTACAACCTTGTACACACTTGTACAACCTTGTAAAAACTTGTACACCCTTGTACACACTTGTACAACCTTGTACAACCTTGTACACACTTGTACAGCCTTGTACAACCTTGTACAACCTTGTACACACTTGTACAGCCTTGTAAAAACTTGTACACCCTTGTACACACATGTACAACCTTGTACACAACTTGTACAACCTTGTACACACTTGTACAACCTTGTAAAACTTGTACACATTTGTACACACTTGTACACCCTTGTACACACTTGTACAACCTTGTACAAACTTATACAATCTTGTACACACTTGTACAACCCAGTACACACTTGTACAATCTTGTACAAACTTGTACTCCCTTGTACAAACTTGTACATCCTTGTACACACTTGTACAACCTTGTACAAACTTGTACAAACTTGTACAAACTTGTACATCCTTGTACACGATTGTACACCCTTGTACACACTTGTACAACCTTGTACACACTTGTACAACCTGACACACTATTGTACAACCTTGTACACACTTGTACAACCTTGTACACACTTGTACAACCTTGTACACACTTGTACAGCCTTGTACACAATTGTACAACCTTGTACACACTTGTACAACCTTGTTTACACTTGTACAACCTTGTACACAATTGTACAGCCTTGTACACAATTGTACAACCTTGTACACACTTGTACAGCCTTGTACACACTTGTACAGCCTTGTACAAAATTGTACAGCCTTGTACACATTTGTACAACCTTGTACACACTTGTACAACCTTGTACACCCTTGTACAAACTTTTACACATCGTACACACTTGTACACCCTTGTACAAACTTGTACATCCTTGTACACACTTGTACAACCTTGTACACACTTGTACAACCTTGTACACACTTGTACAGCCTTGTACACAATTGTACAACCTTGTACACAGTTGTACAGCCTTGTACACAATTGTACAACCTTGTACACACTTGTACAACCTTGTACACCCTTGTACACACTTTTACTTATCGTACACACTTGTACACCCTTGTACAAACTTGTACATCCTTGTACACACTTGTACAACCTTGTACAAACTTGTACAAACTTGTACATCCTTGTACACGATTTTACACCCTTGTACACACTTGTACAACCTTGTAAAAACTTGTACAACCTTGTACACACTTGTACACCCTTGTACACACTTGTACAACCTTGTACACACTTGTACAACCTTGTACACACTTGTACAACCTTGTACACACTTGTACAACCTTGTACACACTTGTACAACCTTGTACACATTTGTACACCCTTGTACACACTTGTACAACCTTGTACAACCTTGTACAAACCTGTACACCCTTGTACACACTTGTACAAGCTTGTACACGATTGTACACCCTTGTACACACTTGTGCACCCTTGTACAAACTTGTACATCCTTGTACACACTTGTACAACCTTGTACAAACTTGTACAAACTTGTACAAACTTTTACAAACTTGTACACACTTGTACAACCTTTTCATCCTTGTACACATTTGTACACCCTTGTACACACTTGTACAACCTTGTACAAACCTGTACACCCTTGTACACACTTGTACAAGCTTGTACACGATTGTACACCCTTGTACACACTTGTGCACCCTTGTACACACTTGTACACCCTTGTACACACTTGTACAACCTTGTACAAACTTGTACACACTTGTACAACATTGTACAAACCTGTTCACCCTTGTACACACTTGTACAACCTTGTACACACTTGTACAACCTTGTACCCCCTGTTACAACCTTGTACACACTTGTACAACCTTGTACACACTTGTACAGCCTTGTACACAATTGTACACCCATGTACACAATTTAAAAACTTGTACACACTTGTACAACCTTGTACACACTTGTACAACCTTGTACACACTTGTACAACCTTGTACACACTTGTACAACCTTGTACACACTTGTACAACCTTGTACAAACTTGTACAAACTTGTACACACTTGTACACCCTTGTACCCACTTGTAAAAGCGTGTACACACTTGTACAACCTTGTACACACTTGTACAACCTTGTACACAATTGTATAACCTTGTACACTTTTGTACAACCTTGTACAAACTTGTACAAACTTGTACACACTTGTACACCCTTGTACACACTTGTAAAAGCTTGTACACACTTGTACAACCTTGTACACACTTGTACACCCTTGTACACACTTGTACAACCTTGTACACACTTGTACAACCTTGTACACAATTGTACAACCTTGTACACACTTGTACAACCTTGTACACACTTGTACAACCTTGTACACACTTGTACAGCCTTGTACACAATTGTACAACCTTGTACACACTTGTACAACCTTGTACACACTTGTACAACCTTGTACACAATTGTACAGCCTTGAACACACTTGTACAACCTTGTACACACTTGTACAGCCTTGTACAAAATTGTACAACCTTGTACACACTTGTACAGCCTTGTACACAATTGTACAACCTTGTACACACTTGTACAAACTTGTACACCCTTGTACAAACTTTTACACATCGTACACACTTGTACAGCCCTTGTACAAACTTGTACATCCTTGTACACACTTGTACAACCTTGTACACACTTGTACATCCTTGTACACAATTGTACACCCTTGTACACACTTGTACAACCTTGTACACACTTGTACAACCTTGAACACACTTGTACAGCCTTGTACACAATTGTACAACCTTGTACACACTTGTACAACCTTGTACACACTTGTACAACCTTGTACACAATTGTACAGCCTTGTACACACTTGTACAACCTTGTACACACTTGTACAGCCTTGTACACAATTGTACAACCTTGTACACACTTGTACAACCTTGTACACACTTGTACAACCTTGTACACAATTGTACAGCCTTGTACACACTTGTACAACCTTGTACACACTTGTACAACCTTGTAAAAACTTGTACACCCTTGTACACACTTGTACAACCTTGTACAACCTTGTACACACTTGTACAGCCTTGTACAACCTTGTACAACCTTGTACACACTTGTACAGCCTTGTAAAAACTTGTACACCCTTGTACACACATGTACAACCTTGTACACAACTTGTACAACCTTGTACACACTTGTACAACCTTGTAAAACTTGTACACATTTGTACACACTTGTACACCCTTGTACACACTTGTACAACCTTGTACAAACTTATACAATCTTGTACACACTTGTACAACCCAGTACACACTTGTACAATCTTGTACAAACTTGTACTCCCTTGTACAAACTTGTACATCCTTGTACACACTTGTACAACCTTGTACAAACTTGTACAAACTTGTACAAACTTGTACATCCTTGTACACGATTGTACACCCTTGTACACACTTGTACAACCTTGTACACACTTGTACAACCTGACACACTATTGTACAACCTTGTACACACTTGTCCAACCTTGTACACACTTGTACAACCTTGTACACACTTGTACAGCCTTGTACACAATTGTACAACCTTGTACACACTTGTACAACCTTGTTTACACTTGTACAACCTTGTACACAATTGTACAGCCTTGTACACAATTGTACAACCTTGTACACACTTGTACAGCCTTGTACACACTTGTACAGCCTTGTACAAAATTGTACAGCCTTGTACACATTTGTACAACCTTGTACACACTTGTACAACCTTGTACACCCTTGTACAAACTTTTACACATCGTACACACTTGTACACCCTTGTACAAACTTGTACATCCTTGTACACACTTGTACAACCTTGTACACACTTGTACAACCTTGTACACACTTGTACAGCCTTGTACACAATTGTACAACCTTGTACACAGTTGTACAGCCTTGTACACAATTGTACAACCTTGTACACACTTGTACAACCTTGTACACCCTTGTACACACTTTTACTTATCGTACACACTTGTACACCCTTGTACAAACTTGTACATCCTTGTACACACTTGTACAACCTTGTACAAACTTGTACAAACTTGTACATCCTTGTACACGATTTTACACCCTTGTACACACTTGTACAACCTTGTAAAAACTTGTACAACCTTGTACACACTTGTACACCCTTGTACACACTTGTACAACCTTGTACACACTTGTACAACCTTGTACACACTTGTACAACCTTGTACACACTTGTACAACCTTGTACACACTTGTACAACCTTGTACACACTTGTACAACCTTGTACACATTTGTACACCCTTGTACACACTTGTACAACCTTGTACAACCTTGTACAAACCTGTACACCCTTGTACACACTTGTACAAGCTTGTACACGATTGTTCACCCTTGTACACACTTGTTCACCCTTGTACAAACTTGTACATCCTTGTACACACTTGTACAACCTTGTACAAACTTGTACATCCTTGTACACACTTGTACAACCTTGTACACACTTGTACATCCTTGTACACACTTGTACAACCTGATACACACTTGTACAACCTTGTTCACACTTGTACAACCTTGTACACACTTGTACAACCTTGTACACACTTGTACAACCTTGTACACACTTGTACAACCTGATACACACTTGTACAACCTTGTACACACTTGTACAACCTTGTACACACTTGTACAACCTTGTACACACTTGTACAGCCTTGTACACAATTGTACAACCTTGTACACACTTGTACAACCTTGTACAAACTTGTACACACTTGTACAAACTTTTACATCCTTGTACACATTTGTACAACCTTGTACACACTTGTACAACCTTGTACACACTTGTACAACCTTGTACACACTTGTACAACCTTGTACACACTTGTACAGCCTTGTACAAAATTGTACAGCCTTGTACACAATTGTACAACCTTGTACACACTTGTACAACCTTGTACACCCTTGTACAAACTTTTACACATCGTACACACTTGTACACCCTTGTACAAACTTGTACAACCTTGTACACACTTGTACAGCCTTGTGCACAATTGTACAACCTTGTACACAATTGTACAGCCTTGTACACACTTGTACAACCTTGTACACACTTGTACAACCTTGTAAAAACTTGTACACCCTTGTACACACTTGTACAACCTTGTACAACCTTGTACACACTTGTACAGCCTTGTACAACCTTGTACAACCTTGTACACACTTGTACAGCCTTGTAAAAACTTGTACACCCTTGTACACACATGTACAACCTTGTACACAACTTGTACAACCTTGTACACACTTGTACAACCTTGTAAAACTTGTACACATTTGTACACACTTGTACACCCTTGTACACACTTGTACAACCTTGTACAAACTTATACAATCTTGTACACACTTGTACAACCCAGTACACACTTGTACAATCTTGTACAAACTTGTACTCCCTTGTACAAACTTGTACATCCTTGTACACACTTGTACAACCTTGTACAAACTTGTACAAACTTGTACAAACTTGTACATCCTTGTACACGATTGTACACCCTTGTACACACTTGTACAACCTTGTACACACTTGTACAACCTGACACACTATTGTACAACCTTGTACACACTTGTACAACCTTGTACACACTTGTACAACCTTGTACACACTTGTACAGCCTTGTACACAATTGTACAACCTTGTACACACTTGTACAACCTTGTTTACACTTGTACAACCTTGTACACAATTGTACAGCCTTGTACACAATTGTACAACCTTGTACACACTTGTACAGCCTTGTACACACTTGTACAGCCTTGTACAAAATTGTACAGCCTTGTACACATTTGTACAACCTTGTACACACTTGTACAACCTTGTACACCCTTGTACAAACTTTTACACATCGTACACACTTGTACACCCTTGTACAAACTTGTACATCCTTGTACACACTTGTACAACCTTGTACACACTTGTACAACCTTGTACACACTTGTACAGCCTTGTACACAATTGTACAACCTTGTACACAGTTGTACAGCCTTGTACACAATTGTACAACCTTGTACACACTTGTACAACCTTGTACACCCTTGTACACACTTTTACTTATCGTACACACTTGTACACCCTTGTACAAACTTGTACATCCTTGTACACACTTGTACATCCTTGTACACACTTGTACAACCTTGTACAAACTTGTACAAACTTGTACATCCTTGTACACGATTTTACACCCTTGTACACACTTGTACAACCTTGTAAAAACTTGTACAACCTTGTACACACTTGTACACCCTTGTACACACTTGTACAACCTTGTACACACTTGTACAACCTTGTACACACTTGTACAACCTTGTACACACTTGTACAACCTTGTACACACTTGTACAACCTTGTACACACTTGTACAACCTTGTACACATTTGTACACCCTTGTACACACTTGTACAACCTTGTACAACCTTGTACAAACCTGTACACCCTTGTACACACTTGTACAAGCTTGTACACGATTGTACACCCTTGTACACACTTGTGCACCCTTGTACAAACTTGTACATCCTTGTACACACTTGTACAACCTTGTACAACCTTGTACACACTTGTACAACCTGATACACACTTGTACAACCTTGTACACACTTGTACAACCTTGTACACACTTGTACAACCTTGTACACACTTGTACAGCCTTGTACACAATTGTACAACCTTGTACACACTTGTACAACCTTGTACAAACTTGTACACAATTGTACAAACTTTTACATCCTTGTACACATTTGTACACCATTGTACACACTTGTACAACCTTGTACAACCTTGTACAAACCTGTACACCCTTGTACACACTTGTACAAGCTTGTACACGATTGTACACCCTTGTACACACTTGTACAACCTTGTACAAACCTGTACACCCTTGTACACACTTGTACAAGCTTGTACACGATTGTACACCCTTGTACACACTTGTGCACCCTTGTACAAACTTGTACATCCTTGTACACACTTGTACAACCTTGTACAAACTTGTACAAACTTGTACAAACTTTTACAAACTTGTACATCCTTGTACACGATTGTACACCCTTGTACACACTTGTACAACCTTGTACACACTTGTACAACCTGATACACAATTGTACAACCTTGTACACACTTGTACAACCTTGTACACACTTGTACAGCCTTGTACACAATTGTACAACTTTGTACACACTTGTACAGCCTTGTACACACTTGTACAGCCTTGTACAAAATTGTACAGCCTTGTACACAATTGTACAACCTTGTACACACTTGTACAACCTTGTACACCCTTGTACAAACTTTTACACATCGTACACACTTGTACACCCTTGTACAAACTTGTACATCCTTGTACACACTTGTACAACCTTGTACACACTTGTACAACCTTGTACACACTTGTACAGCCTTGTACACAATTGTACAACCTTGTACACAGTTGTACAGCCTTGTACACAATTGTACAACCTTGTACACACTTGTACAACCTTGTACACCCTTGTACACACTTTTACTTATCGTACACACTTGTACACCCTTGTACAAACTTGTACATCCTTGTACACACTTGTACAACCTTGTACAAACTTGTACAAACTTGTACATCCTTGTACACGATTTTACACCCTTGTACACACTTGTACAACCTTGTAAAAACTTGTACAACCTTGTACACACTTGTACACCCTTGTACACACTTGTACAACCTTGTACACACTTGTACAACCTTGTACACACTTGTACAACCTTGTACACACTTGTACAACCTTGTACACACTTGTACAACCTTGTACACACTTGTACAACCTTGTACACACTTGTACAACCTTGTACACACTTGTACAACCTTGTACATACTTGTACAACCTTGTACACACTTGTACAACCTTGTACACACTTGTACAACCTTGTACACACTTGTACAACCTTGTACACACTTGTACAACCATGTAAAAACTTGTACAACCTTGTACACACTTGTACACCCTTGTACACACTTGTACAAGCTTGTACACACTTGTACAACCTTGTACACACTTGTACACCCTTGTACACACTTGTACAACCTTGTACAAACCTGTACACCCTTGTACACACTTGTACAAGCTTGTACACACTTGTACAAGCTTGTACACACTTGTACAAGCTTGTACACACTTGTACACCTTTGTTCAAACTTGTGCACCCTTGTACACTTTTGTACACCCTTGTACACATTTGTACAACCTTGTACAAACTTGTACACACTTGTACAAACTTGTACACACTTGTACAACCTTGTACAAACTTGTACAACCTTGTACACACTTGTACAAGCTTGTACACACTTGTACAAGTTGTACACACTTGTACAACCTTGTACACACTTGTACAACCTTGTACACACTTGTACAACCTTGTACACAATTGTAAAACCTTGTACACACTTGTACAACCTTGTACAAACTTGTACACACTTGTACAAACTTTTACATCCTTGTACACATTTGTACACCCTTGTACACACTTGTACAACCTTGTACAAACCTGTACACCCTTGTACACACTTGTACAAGCTTGTACACGATTGTACACCCTTGTACACACTTGTGCACCCTTGTACAAACTTGTACATCCTTGTACACACTTGTACAACCTTGTACAAACTTGTACAAACTTGTACAAACTTTTACAAACTTGTACATCCTTGTACACGATTGTACACCCTTGTACACACTTGTACAACCTTGTACACACTTGTACAACCTGATACACAATTGTACAACCTTGTACACACTTGTACAACCTTGTACACACTTGTACAACCTTGTACACACTTGTACAACCTTGTACACACTTGTACAACCTTGTACACACTTGTACAACCTTGTACACACTTGTACAGCCTTGTACACAATTGTACAACCTTGTACACACTTGTACAACCTTGTACACACTTGTACAACCTTGTACACAATTGTACAGCCTTGTACACACTTGTACAACCTTGTACACACTTGTACAGCCTTGTACAAAATTGTACAACCTTGTACACACTTGTACAGCCTTGTACACAATTGTACAACCTTGTACACACTTGTACAACCTTGTACACCCTTGTACAAACTTTTACACATCGTACACACTTGTACACCCTTGTACAAACTTGTACATCCTTGTACACACTTGTACAACCTTGTACACACTTGTACAATCTTGTACACACTTGTACAGCCTTGTACACAATTGTACAACCTTGTACACACTTGTACAGCCTTGTACACAATTGTACAACCTTGTACACACTTGTACAACCTTGTACACCCTTGTACACACTTTTACTTATCGTACACACTTGTACACCCTTGTACAAACTTGTACATCCTTGTACACACTTGTACAACCTTGTACAAACTTGTACAAACTTGTACATCCTTGTACACGATTTTACCGCCTTGTACACACTTGTACAACCTTGTAAAAACTTGTACAACCTTGTACACACTTGTACACCCTTGTACACACTTGTACAAGCTTGTACACACTTGTACAACCTTGTACACACTTGTACACCCTTGTACACACATGTACAACCTTGTACACAACTTGTACAACCTTGTACACACTTGTACAACCTTGTAAAACTTGTACACCCTTGTACAAACTTGTACACCCCTGTACACACTTGTACACATTTGTACACACTTGTACACCCTTGTACACACTTGTACAACCTTGTACAAACTTATACAATCTTGTACACACTTGTACAACCCAGTACACAACTTGTACAACCTTGTACACACTTGAACAACCTTGTAAAACTTGTACACCCTTGTACAAACTTGTACACCCCTGTACACAATTGTACACATTTGTACACACTTGTAAACCCTTGTACACACTTGTACAACCTTGTACAAACTTATACAATCTTGTACACACTTGTACAACCCAGTACACACTTGTACAATCTTGTACAAACTTGTACATCCTTGTACACGATTGTACACCCTTGTACACACTTGTACAACCTTGTACACACTTGTACAACCTTGTACACAATTGTACAACCTTGTACACACTTGTACAACCTTGTACACACTTGCACAACTTTGTACACACTTGTACAGTCTTGTACACAATTGTACAACCTTGTACACACTTGTACAACCTTGTACACACTTGTACAACCTTGTACACAATTGTACAGCCTTGTACACACTTGTACAACCTTGTACACACTTGTACAGCCTTGTACACAATTGTACAACCTTGTACACACTTGTACAACCTTGTACACACTTGTACAACCTTGTACACAATTGTACAGCCTTGTACACACTTGTACAACCTTGTACACACTTGTACAACCTTGTTAAAACTTGTACACCCTTGTACACACTTGTACAACCTTGTACAACCTTGTACACATTGTACAGCCTTGTACACAATTGTACAACCTTGTACACACTTGTACAACCTTGTACACAATTGTGAAACCTCGTACACACTTGTACAACCTTGTACACACTTGAACAACCTTGTACACACTTGTACAACCTTGTACACACTTGTACAACCTTGTACACACTTGTACAACCTTTTACACACTTGTACAGCCTTGTACACAATTGTACAACCTTGTACACACTTGTACAACCTTGTACACACTTGTACAACCTTGTACACAATTGTAGAGCCCTGTACACACTTGTACAACCTTGTACACACTTGTACAGATTTGTACAAAATTGTACAACCTTGTACACACTTGTACAGCCTTGTACACAATTGTACAACCTTGTACACACTTGTACAAACTTGTACACCCTTGTACAAACATTTACACTTCGTACACACTTGTACAGCCCTTGTACAAACTTGTACATCCTTGTACACACTTGTACAACCTTGTACACACTTGTACATCCTTGTACACAATTGTACACCCTTGTACACACTTGTACAACCTTGTACACACTTGTACAACCTTGAACACACTTGTACAGCCTTGTACACAATTGTACAACTTGTACACACCTGTACAACCTTGTACACACTTGTACAACCTTGTACACAATTGTACAGCCTTGTACACACTTGTACAACCTTGTACACACTTGTACAGCCTTGTACACAATTGCACAACTTTGTACACACTTGTACAACCTTGTACACACTTGTACAACCTTGTACACACTTGTACAAGCTTGTACACACTTGTACAAGTTGTACACACTTATACAACCTTGTACACACTTGTACAACCTTGTACACACTTGTACAACCTTGTACACACTTGTACAACCTTGTACACAATTGTAAAACCTTGTACACACTTGTACAACCTTGTACAAACTTGTACACACTTGTACAAACTTTTACATCCTTGTACACATTTGTACACCCTTGTACACACTTGTACAACCTTGTACAACCTTGTACAAACCTGTACACCCTTGTACACACTTGTACAAGCTTGTACACGATTGTACACCCTTGTACACACTTGTGCACCCTTGTACAAACTTGTACATCCTTGTACACACTTGTACAACCTTGTACAAACTTGTACAAACTTGTACAAACTTGTACAAACTTGTACAAACTTTTACAAACTTGTACATCCTTGTACACGATTGTACACCCTTGTACACACTTGTACAACCTTGTACACACTTGTACAACCTGATACACAATTGTACAACCTTGTACACACTTGTACAACCTTGTACACAATTGTACAGCCTTGTACACACTTGTACAACCTTGTACACAATTGTACAGCCTTGTACAAAATTGTACAACCTTGTACACACTTGTACAGCCTTGTACACAATTGTACAACCTTGTACACACTTGTACAACCTTGTACACCCTTGTACAAACTTTTACACATCGTACACACTTGTACACCCTTGTACAAACTTGTACATCCTTGTACACACTTGTACAACCTTGTACACACTTGTACAATCTTGTACACACTTGTACAGCCTTGTACACAATTGTACAACCTTGTACACACTTGTACAACCTTGTACACCCTTGTACAAACTTTTACACATCGTACACACTTGTACACCCTTGTACAAACTTGTACATCCTTGTACACACTTGTACAACCTTGTACACACTTGTACAACCTTGTACACACTTGTACAGCCTTGTACACAATTGTACAACCTTGTACACAGTTGTACAGCCTTGTACACAATTGTACAACCTTGTACACACTTGTACAACCTTGTACACCCTTGTACACACTTTTACTTATCGTACACACTTGTACACCCTTGTACAAACTTGTACATCCTTGTACACACTTGTACATCCTTGTACACACTTGTACAACCTTGTACAAACCTGTACAAACTTGTACATCCTTGTACACGATTTTACACCCTTGTACACACTTGTACAACCTTGTAAAAACTTGTACAACCTTGTACACACTTGTACACCCTTGTACACACTTGTACAACCTTGTACACACTTGTACAACCTTGTACACACTTGTACAACCTTGTACACACTTGTACAACCTTGTACACACTTGTACAACCTTGTACACACTTGTACAACCTTGTACACATTTGTACACCCTTGTACACACTTGTACAACCTTGTACAACCTTGTACAAACCTGTACACCCTTGTACACACTTGTACAAGCTTGTACACGATTGTACACCCTTGTACACACTTGTGCACCCTTGTACAAACTTGTACATCCTTGTACACACTTGTACAACCTTGTACAAACTTGTACAAACTTGTACAAACTTTTACAAACTTGTACATCCTTGTACACGATTGTACACCCTTGTACACACTTGTACAACCTTGTACACACTTGTACAACCTGATACACACTTGTACAACCTTGTACACACTTGTACAACCTTGTACACACTTGTACAACCTTGTACACACTTGTACAGCCTTGTACACAATTGTACAACCTTGTACACACTTGTACAACCTTGTACAAACTTGTACACAATTGTACACACTTTTACATCCTTGTACACATTTGTACACCATTGTACACACTTGTACAACCTTGTACAACCTTGTACAAACCTGTACACCCTTGTACACACTTGTACAAGCTTGTACACGATTGTACACCCTTGTACACACTTGTGCACCCTTGTACAAACTTGTACATCCTTGTACACACTTGTACAACCTTGTACAAACTTGTACAAACTTGTACAAACTTTTACAAACTTGTACATCCTTGTACACGATTGTACACCCTTGTACACACTTGTACAACCTTGTACACACTTGTACAACCTGATACACAATTGTACAACCTTGTACACACTTGTACAACCTTGTACACACTTGTACAGCCTTGTACACAATTGTACAACCTTGTACACACTTGTACAGCCTTGTACACACTTGTACAGCCTTGTACAAAATTGTACAGCCTTGTACACAATTGTACAACCTTGTACACACTTGTACAACCTTGTACACCCTTGTACAAACTTTTACACATCGTACACACTTGTACACCCTTGTACAAACTTGTACATCCTTGTACACACTTGTACAACCTTGTACACACTTGTACAACCTTGTACACACTTGTACAGCCTTGTACACAATTGTACAACCTTGTACACAGTTGTACAGCCTTGTACACAATTGTACAACCTTGTACACACTTGTACAACCTTGTACACCCTTGTACACACTTTTACTTATCGTACACACTTGTACACCCTTGTACAAACTTGTACATCCTTGTACACACTTGTACAACCTTGTACAAACTTGTACAAACTTGTACATCCTTGTACACGATTTTACACCCTTGTACACACTTGTACAACCTTGTAAAAACTTGTACAACCTTGTACACACTTGTACACCCTTGTACACACTTGTACAACCTTGTACACACTTGTACAACCTTGTACACACTTGTACAACCTTGTACACACTTGTACAACCTTGTACACACTTGTACAACCTTGTACACACTTGTACAACCTTGTACACACTTGTACAACCTTGTACACACTTGTACAACCTTGTACACACTTGTACAACCTTGTACACACTTGTACAACCTTGTACACACTTGTACAACCTTGTACACACTTGTACAACCTTGTACACACTTGTACAACCATGTAAAAACTTGTACAACCTTGTACACACTTGTACACCCTTGTACACACTTGTACAAGCTTGTACACACTTGTACAACCTTGTACACACTTGTACACCCTTGTACACACTTGTACAACCTTGTACAAACCTGTACACCCTTGTACACACTTGTACAAGCTTGTACACACTTGTACAAGCTTGTACACACTTGTACAAGCTTGTACACACTTGTACACCTTTGTTCAAACTTGTGCACCCTTGTACACTTTTGTACACCCTTGTACACATTTGTACAACCTTGTACAAACTTGTACACACTTGTACAAACTTGTACACACTTGTACAACCTTGTACAAACTTGTACAACCTTGTACACACTTGTACAAGCTTGTACACACTTGTACAAGTTGTACACACTTGTACAACCTTGTACACACTTGTACAACCTTGTACACACTTGTACAACCTTGTACACACTTGTACAACCTTGTACACAATTGTAAAACCTTGTACACACTTGTACAACCTTGTACAAACTTGTACACACTTGTACAAACTTTTACATCCTTGTACACATTTGTACACCCTTGTACACACTTGTACAACCTTGTACAAACCTGTACACCCTTGTACACACTTGTACAAGCTTGTACACGATTGTACACCCTTGTACACACTTGTGCACCCTTGTACACACTTGTACAACCTTGTACACACTTGTACAACCTGACACACAATTGTACAACCTTGTACACACTTGTACAACCTTGTACACACTTGTACAACCTTGTACACACTTGTACAACCTTGTACACACTTGTACAACCTTGTACACACTTGTACAACCTTGTACACACTTGTACAGCCTTGTACACAATTGTACAACCTTGTACACACTTGTACAACCTTGTACACACTTGTACAACCTTGTACACAATTGTACAGCCTTGTACACAATTGTACAACCTTGTACACACTTGTACAGCCTTGTACACACTTGTACAGACTTGTACAAAATTGTACAGCCTTGTACACAATTGTACAACCTTGTACACACTTGTACAACCTTGTACACCCTTGTACAAACTTGTACATCCTTGTACACGATTGTACACACTTGTACAAACTTGTATATCCTTGTACACACTTGTACAACCTGATACACAATTGTACAACCTTGTACACACTTGTACAACCTTGTACACACTTGTACAACCTTGTACACACTTGTACAACCTTGTACACACTTCTACAACCTTGTACGCACTTGTACAACCTTGTACGCACTTGTACAACCTTGTACACACTTGTACAGCCTTCTACACAATTGTACAACCTTGTACACACTTGTACAACCT